>NW_028177113.1:0-15938 GCF_964030765.1 Micromesistius poutassou
CAATTTCCTGTCATACTGTGGATGGACAATAAAGTTTTCCGAATCTGTTTTTGTGTGTTTGATCCCCGCATGAGGAAATGGCGGTCCTCCTGACCTCCCGGCATGGGGTCGGGCTGGGGGGGGGGTGAGGGGGTCAGGGTTGAAGGGTCGACAGAGGGGCAGAACCTCTTGAAGGGAACCGGGATATGGTGATGGTGTTCTCCAGCAGCAGGCCGGGGGCCTCCTGGTACTGGCTGTAGGAACAGACTCTAGAACAGTTACCATCATAAATCCATAGTCACAGTAGGACCAGACTCTAGAACAGTTACCGCCATAAATCCATAGTCACAGTAGGACCAGACTCTAGAACAAGCTACCATCATAATAATCCATAATCACATCACCATTCAGACCCGAAGAGACAGGTTTGTGGGAACACATTGGAGACCGGGAGGGTACCCCAACGCGCTTCCATCTTGAATCAGGACTTGGAGGAAGGGACGGGGAGCCTGGTGTGATGCAGGAGGTAATGATGGAGGGGGATGGGGGGGGAGGGGCGTCTCTACAGGTATGAGTCCCTCCCCCTCCATCACTCTGAAAGGCCAGGCAGTGGTAATTATCTCAGACAAACAGCCACGTCGCTGCACTGCTTAATCCCGGACAGCCGCTCTGCTGGTTGAGCGTATGCATGGTGAGCTGATGCCAGTGGGGGGCAACGCTCTCATGGCTGAGAGCAGAGGGTCGGAGAGGAACGAGGGGAGAGGTCTGGTATGAGGAGAACATGATAAATAGATAAGCACTCCACATTGGGGTTTAAGCGTTGAAGAGAAAGAGAGAGTTGTCCAGGCGACTGTTGGCGAGTGGAATAAAATAGGAATAAACAGGAAGATTAAATGTCGCAAGGCTGAAATTTGAAGGCTGAAATTAGGAGGGGGGGGGGGGGGGGATATAAGCAGCAACCAAGTAAACAGAAGAGGAGAGAAGTGCTGAGGCAGACCATAATCACAGCCCAGTGTCACAGCTAAACAAACCTTCTAATGGGAACACACACACACACCCCTCCACTAGACAACCATCCCAAATCTCCCCCCCCCCCCCCCCCCCCAAATCCCAGGGGCTGACCTTTGTTTGTGTCGAGTAAGGTTGAACGGAAATTGTCACAGAAAGCTGAGCAATGTGTGAGAATGTAACAAGGTTCAAATCCACAAAAACATGTTGAAGCCACACACACACACACACACACACACACACACACACACACACACACACACACACACACACACACACACACACACACACACACACACACACACACACACACACACACACACACACACCTGGCCTCAGAGGTTCAGTGTTGGTTTGCTCTGCTCTCTCGAGGATTGTTGCACAGAACAGCACTCCGGGAAGAACAGAATGTTACGATAACTTCCAACCAGATAGTGAGCAGTCACAAGATACTAATTCATTATTATATATTATCATATTATTACTCTTGGCTGGACTTTGGTAAAAGGAATGAACCCTTTTTACATGCATTACATCGCCCTAACATGAGACCTAATGGATCAACATAATGAACATCTTTCACTGGTCCAGACGTGTGCCTCACCTTGGTGGTTCTGCGCAGGCTCTTGAGGATGTTCCTCTTCTTGGGGTCCTCGCTCTCCTCGTTGACCGAGTTGTCCTTGTGGGCTCCTCCCAGCTCGTCCACGCTGGCCTTGGGCGGCCCGCCCATCTCGTCGTCGCTGCCGATGGAGAAGCTGGTCCTGAAGCTGCTGAACTTCCCCAGCCTCTTGGACATCTCCCGGTACAGCTTGGGCTTCACCCCGATGGCCGACAGCTTCCGGCTGCGCTCCAGGGAGCTGCTGTCCGCCTCGCTGTCCGAGCCGTTGCCCCCGCCGCTGCCGTTGGGGTGGCCCTTGTTGGCGTTGCGGATGGTGATGATCTTGCCCTGCGTGCTGTCGTGCGGCACGGAGTAGATGTTCTCCTCCTCCGTGGGCCGCGGCTTGCTGACGGCGTCCATGGGCTCGGCGTAGTCCGAGGGGTCGTAGCCGCCGTCGCTGCCCGACGCCCAGGTGACCGCCTGGGGGATGGAGCGGCGGTTGGTGCCCCCCTGCTGCTGGTCCACGTACGGCCCCAGGTTCACCTTGCGCACCGGCTTGGGCTTCACCTGCGGCGGCATCTTGTTGTTGAGCTTGCTCTCGAACGTGCTGATCTCCGAGATGACGGAGAAGGTGTCGCTGGAGTCCAGGTCCGGCAGCTTGAAGCTCCCCATGTGGGAGCTGAGGCTGCCGTCCTCCCGCAGGGTGGGGTAGGGCGACGACGGCTCGATGTCGTCCTCCGAGTCCAGCAGCGCGTGCACGGGGCTGGGCGAGCCGCAGCGGGGGCTGACGCTCTCGTTGGTGCAGGCCTCGGCCGCGTGGTCGTACATGTGCGTGGCCTCCACGATGGTGCGCTTCTCCACCACCTCCTTGAGAAACGGCTGGAAGAGATCTATCTTGTGGAGCCCCCCCACCACGCCGCCGTGCCCACATATCACCGTGTTGAACCGGGCCTCGATCTCGTGTGCCAACTCCTCTCCCTGGCTAATCTGCTCCCTGGCCGACTCCGAGTCCGAGATCTCCATCTGGCTTTCCCCGACCGCCAGCAGCTGCACCGGGATGATGTCTTGGACGTCGCACAGGAAGGCACACAGGTTCTCCATGGAGGCTCGGCGCCGGGCCGAGTACACGGCGATGTAGCCGTGCACCAGCCGGCTCTTACGCAGAGCGAAGGAGGAGTGGAAGGAGAGCAGCGAGAGCTCGATGCTCTGCCTCTGCGCGCCCACGCCCAGCTCCAGGAGCACCGAGGTGCCGTTGCTCAGGTTGGAGGCGGGCCGGCAGTGCTGGGGCATCAGGAAGGGCGCCAGCAGCTGCTCCAGGTCGTAGGTGTCCCCGCACATCAGGCACATGACGATCCGGAGGTCCGCTTCGGGGACCTGCTGGGCCTGAGGGTCTCTGAAGGCGGAGGAGGGAGGCGGGAGGGGCGGGGAGCTGCTGCCCAGACTCCTGCGGGACTCCAACAGGCCCTTGAGCATCTGGTTGATCTGCTTCTCGCTCACATTGTTCCTCCCGTAGCCCGCCCCCGGAGAGGCGGGGTCTAGGTAGGCACACTGGAGCTTCCCGGCCACCTGCTGCCCCTGGTGGATGAGCGTCTGAGCCGTCTCCCCTCCGATGTCCCCGATGGAGCCCACCCCCCTCTTGGTGACGAGGAGGAGAGACAGCGGGAGCTGGGCGAGGCTGTTCTCCTTGTCCCTTCTGCCCAGGGTGACCTCCCTGAGCCTCTCTAAGCTCTCCACCACGTAGGACAGGGACTCCTTGGAGTTGTACAGACACAAGCAGCCGTGCGGGGTGAAGGTAGGCGTGTGGAAGGAGTTGACGGGCAGACGTACCTTGCCCTCGATCGGACGGAGGGCCAGCTCGTATATCCTCCCCTCCAACATGTACCGGTCGTCACTGGTGCACATGGCCCTGATCTCATTGGCCATCTCTCTGGCCAACCCGTCCTTGCCCAGGATCACAAGGTTGATTCTGTCGGCCCTGCCCCCATCCTGCCTCGACGTCTCTGATGCGTATCGCGTGGGGAAGCGGGTGGCCAGTATCTGCTCCAGCTTGCTGTCCACACAGTGGGGGTTGTTGGGGCAGGTGTCCTTGGTGGGGTGGTACACAAAGTGGATGTGTTTCAACACCAGCGCGTCTCTCTCAGCCTGAAGCTTCTGCAGTGCTTTGAACCTCTGCTCCTCCCCAAGCACCTCCTGGATGGCTCCCATCTTCTCCCTGCTGGGCTTGGCGTCCACCTCCAGCTCGTAGAAGAGCTCAGAGTACTCCAGCAGCAGCTCCTGGAAGTCGTCCTTGGCGCGGTCGATGATCTCCTTCTGGTGCTTGTTGTAGATGTCCAGGTACTCGGTCTCGTCCAGCCACTGGTAGAAGTCCTCCGTCATGATGAAGCTGCGGGCCTCCTCCCAGGGCTTGCCCGCCGTGATGAAGGGCGACACGCTCAGCTTCTCCTTGAACTCCCAGCGCATGTCCGCCCGCTTTCGCTCGTTCCTCAGCTGCTCCAGGTGCGTCTCGTACACCGCCTCCGCCGCGGGCGTCTCCAGCAGGTCCTGGGGGATGCGGTCGTCCTCCATGACGTCGATGTGGGGCGTGGTCTCCCAGGGGGTGTCGTCCAGGACGATGAACCACTGGGAGAAGTCCCTCTTGGTCTCCAGGACCTTCTGGACGCCGGACCAGCTCAGGTGATCCACCTCGTCCAGCTTGGGCACCAGCAGGGACAGGGCCTGGGGCAGCGTGCTCAGGTAGGCCCGCCGGCGCCGCTCTATGTGGTCCTGCTTCAGCCGGTGGACGTGCTGCTGGAACAGCTTCTTGGCCTTGGCGGTGCCCTCCAGGAACACGTAGTCCCGGTACTCGGCCGAGGTCTGCATCCGCCGGCTGATGTCGGGCCAGGTCTCGTTGTGGTTCTTCACGATGCGGTTCACCAACCACTCGTAGCGGTCTTTGGCCGAGGCGATCTGCTGACTCTGCTGTTTCAGGGCCTCAAAGTACGGGATTATTTTGGGCTTCCCCTTGCTCTTGTCTATGAGCTGGATCAGCGTGAGGAAGGCCAGGTCCACGTTGACATTGGAGCGTGCCGACGTCTCCACCACCTGCAGGTTCTTCTTAGCGAGAGCAAAGGTGTGCGAGTCCTTAATGTAGCGCTCCACCCCCTCGTCACACTTGGTGAGAACCAGAACCACAGGCTTCTTGGTCTTGGCTAGCTGGTTGTACAGGTTGGTGATGAACTTCATTTGGTCCTCGAAGCTGCGGTTCATGCCCCTGCTGACGTCCACGCACAGCAGGCAGCCGTCCACCATCAGCTTCCCCTCGGGCATCTGCTTCTGCTCAAAGTCCTGCTCCAGCCCCAGCTGGTCCGTGCAGAAGTACATGAGCTTCTCGGCCGAGGAGAGCTTGGTGGCGGCCGCCCTCTTGATGTAGGGCTGCAGCGCCGTGCTGCGGTGCGGCTGGAACGTCTGGTCGTCGATGAACTCCGTCTGCTCCACCACGTGCATGCGGGTCTCGGGCCCCTCGTCCAGCACGCGGCCCGCCTCACCCCAGAACAGGAAGTGGTCATTGTTGACCACGCGGCCGCCAAAGTCGCTGGTGCTCAGCACCGAGGTGTGGTCCAGGTAGAAGTCGTCGGCGCTGGGGCGGACGAAGCGGTTGCACAGGCAGGACTTCCCCACGCCGCACTGCCCCTTGTCTTTCTCCGTGCCCGACAGCCCCACCACCACCAGGTTGTAGGTGGGGGTCCGGGCATCTTGCTTCTTGGCCATCATGGTCGCTGGCAGCGGCTCATCCTGCCATGCTGGCCGCGGGTCTACGGGGAGGAGGACGAGGAGTTGGCCAGCGAGGAAGGGTTTCCATACACAAAGGACTCAGCGGGTCCTGCAAGACAGAGAGAGACAAGAGATATTGGGTTAGTCCAGAAACAATTCATTATACGAGAACGTTGTTTAAATTCATACTGTGCGCCTGTGTTTGGTTAATAACGTTTAATCTGTGATCCTATTTCACCACAGAATGTTTCCTGAAAAGATTGAGGTCAGCGGCAAAGCTGACGGATTGACACATATTACTTTACCCAGCGGTCGCTCAGTAACGGGCAATTTCTTTCCATTTAGCTCAATTTTCTACACGGCTACGCATTTCCAACAGCAGTGAGTCCGAGGCTGAATGCTGTGTTTAAAGAGGCACTATACACGGTCTGACTGAGAATATCACCATCAAGCTCTCCAGCTGGTCATTTGGTGGACAGTGGCAGTTAAATCAAGTCATGGGAGGTTTTCACTACTGCAGAAGACAGACGACGCAAGCCTGCGCACCCTGCCCGTAAAGTCGAGCACAACACACTCAGTCAGACGCACACGACTTCAAAAGAAGCACAGGAAGGGAGATGAAAGCTTAGATAAGAGTTCCGGTGCCAAGGTTACTAATTGCCCAACTAGGGAAAGCCATCTGCATTTAAAAACAAGCTGTATTGGCAGCCAACCCTCCATCAAAAAACTAATTTTCTCCAATTTGGCAAACAGTGTTCATAAGATAGACATTCTGAATGGATCAGAGCAAGCAGATGTAGCCCAGTTAATTACCGTCTCATCATATTTATCAAGACATAACGGTTGCACCATGCCATTCTCCTCCTGCTCCACTCAACCCTCTCTGCTCTTTGTCTGGGAGCCGACGGAGAGAGAACATGTATTACAATGTGGAAGACAAAACAAACAACCCCCCAGCTTTGAAGAACAACCCCGCTGAAGCCTTTTCATATTAAGTGAGCGAGTCGATTTAGTAAAGGACTGCTCAACCGCTGCTCAAATTAGTTTGCCAACACAGAACACAAAAGATGGATGGCAAAGACATTGTTCCTGGGCTGTTTTGGGAGGAGGGCTGCGTGTGTACGGAATAAAGATGAATATGAATACATCACAGGGACGGCGTGGAAGAGCTTCAAAAGAACGACGCAAATAGATAAACTAAAGGAAACGCGAGTGTATAGTACGTAATTAAGGGGAATAGTTTCCATGGAAAGCAAATTGCAATCAGACAGTGCTGTTCAGACATTGCATGGCAGGCCGGCAGAGTGCTGCAGCAGATAGAACCAGACAGAACCAGGCAGAACCACGGCATCAACAGGAACAGGAGAGAATCAATATCAACAGGAATCTCTTGTTGTGATATGCAAGAAGGAAAACAGAAAGACAGACAGAGAGACAAAGAGAAAGAGCGAGACCTTTAAACGATGATAATAAAGTAAACTAAATCTGGTTTATGTTTAACTAGAGGGGGACCAAAGTTGTGTGAATTCATTGCTTCACATTCAGTGATCAAACACAGACATTAGCATTTGACCTTGTGGTCACTCTGTGATTGGCTGGGAGACTACAGAGAGTACAGAGATTCTGAGAAACCATCTGCATTTCGGCCCTCCTGGTTCCACCTGATAGTTCTGGCGCTGTGATCAATGGTCACGTCAAAATGTGGCGAGAGGGTGGATGTTGTCACAGTGCAGGTGTGGTGTTAGACTGGACTAGAGGCAGGTGAGTATCAGACTAGAGGCAGGTGAGTATCAGACTAGAGGCAGGTGAGTATCAGACTGGGGTAGAGGCAGCAGGGTGGCATGAGGCCCGCCGCTCTGACCTAGTAATGCTCAGATTACTGAGCAGCAGCATCAGTCACGCTGCGTTAGAACCGCCCCCGGGACACGCTTTGTTTGGGAAGAGACATGCAGCCGTGAGCCGGTGGGGGGGGGGGGGGGGGTCTCCCCCTGAGCCGGGGGGTCTCCCCCTGAAATAGGGTGTTTCTCAACCCTGTGCAACCCCCTGGTCTGGTTAATCGTTTTCCTTCCAATATGGTGAGGAGGATTTAAGACACAATGCAGACATTAAGGAAACACCTCGGCTGCTCCTGAACCGTTCGACTGACACCACAGGGGGGGGGGGGGGTAATCCTAGTCATCATCCGCACATTAACCTGCATCTCCTCCACATAGTGTTTCCAGTGTATCCTCATGAAGCAGTCTGGTGAAATCACGTCGTTGATAAGCGGGGGCTGAAGGTCGCCATGGGGACGAGGGGTCTGAACGACACAGTTACCGGTGACAGCCCCGGTGGCCGTGCCCTGTTGTGCTGGGGTCTATTTACAGCCCCCCCCCCCCCCCCCCCCCAGCCCTGGTGGCGGTCCGTCACACATTAACACCCCTAAGCCACAGGTCCACACACCCATACGCTCCCAGACAGTGGTGTAGTAAGCTCAGATAAGCCCGCAGAACGCTGATGGTCACTGGGCTGCATGTATCGGTGCTCTTAACACTCTGGTACTGGGCGCTCTGGTCTGGTAACGGCGGCCTACCCAGGCCGAACCCTAACCCTATGACTGGTACAGTATCTGTAGGCTCACTGGGGAGGAGCTCTTGTTGTCCTCACGCGCTGGCAGCCTGAACACAGGGCGGGGCGTGAACGGCAAACCTCACGTCTGCTCCGCCTCCTCGTGTCAGGAGGAATCACGTCAGCGAGCGCTCAGTCCTGCCTGACGCAGCAACAGATTACAACCAGGGAGAGGGGGGGGGCCGGGCCTCGCTTAGAGGAGGAGGAGGATCAACTGCCACTAGAGATGGCCTACCAGCAGGCTGACTCCACTGGCCTACCAGCAGACTGAAGGAGGCTGACTCCACCGGGCTACCAGCAGGCTGACTCCACTGGCCTACCAGCAGGCTGAAGGAGGATGACTCATCTGGGCTACCAGCAGACTGACTCCACTGGCCTACCAGCAGGCTCGAGGGAGCCGACTCCACCGGGCTACCAGCAGGCTGAAGGGAGCTGCGACACAAGTGAACACACTTCCTGCTCCGACTTTGCAGGGAATTCTACTTCCTGGTCGACACCAGCTGGTGCATTCCTCACAACGGGGTCTACTGCGCATGGCCCCCACATAGCTGGGGCCCGGGGGCCGCTGGGGGGGGGGGGGGGGGGGGGGGCAGGGAGAGGTTGGGGCCTGCGTTCGTCTACCTCTGATCCCGGGGCAGGGAGCAGCAGGGGAGGAGCCGAGAGAGAGAGAGAGAGAGACGAGTTCCCGAGGTTGGGGAGATGAGGGAGGAGACGAGAGGGAAGAGCATGTAGCGGAGTGGGGGGAGGAAAGAGAGAGGGAGAGAGCGAGGGAGAGGTCGGTGACCTGGGTCATGTGAGCTCCACGTCAAGACTTCCCCTCGGGGAGCAGAGCCTGGGCATGGTGAGGCCTGTCTGGGTGGAGAGGGCCAGAGCTAGGAGCATCAATCACCCACTTGAAACCCCCGTCACACACAGCACTAACCAGCGCAGCCTTCACCAGTAGACCAGACCGGGCCTCTCTGCAGCACATGGTGACCTGCCCGGCCGCTGGTGGCATCACGGAGACGGGGGGGCGATGACACGGAGCACGGTGGCTGTTAGAGGGAGGCGTGAGGCCCGGGAGCATGCTGGGAGTCTTACACTCACACCCACCCCAGGTAGTGAGGGCAGCCGTGTTTTCGACCCCCCGGGGGCGGCGGCGGGGGGGGGGGGGGCGGTGCATGTCCAGGCAAACCCCCTCTCATCACTAACCAGAGTTCACCAGACATGTCACCAGGTGAGACGTAGTGATGAGTGCATCACTGACGAGCAGCGCTGGGGTCGTCCACTAAAAGAACGCCACTGTACATTCATGACCAGGCAGATTATATCGTCTAGCTGCTGGTGGGTCTGTTCCGGACAACAGTGGAGGATGATCGGGGTGATCGGGGGTGAACTCATCAATATCATTGATTAACTACACAGAAGGGTGACGTAACGTCGAGGGCGGGTAGACGTCTGGGGCGGGTGGACGCGTCCCGGCGTGTCTGCGAGGAGAACTGGCGTCTACCGCACCCCAACACACCCACCGCGCCCCGGGAGCTGCCCTACCCCAGGTCACCAGGAGGTCATAAACCAGAGACAGCAGGAGGAGGAAGATGGAAAGGAAAAACCACCCCGTTCCTGCTGATCGTGAGCCTCTTTGAAAGGCAGAGTCTCCCTGCTGCCTTTATATCCACTGGCGCTCACTTCCTGGAACCATTGTGCAGCCCACTGCACCCCCCCCCCCCCCCCCCCCACCACCACCACCACCACCACCACCACTCTGGAGCGCTGCTGTACATTAGAGAGGAAGTGGGGGTTGCCGGGAGACCGAGCTCTTCCATCGCTACCACGTCCTGCTCCGACACATCTGTCCCGCTGGGAGGCCGACCGGAGGGACGGACGGATGGACAGACACACGATACAGGGCTAGGAGGAGAGCTGGAGAGGGGTATAGAACCGGTGCATTGTCAGAGGACGGTTTTGGGTGATTACAGGAGCTGTCTGCACCGTGACAATCAATCGCTATCACAACAACACACAAAAGATTCCACAGATGGCTATTCCTGTCCAGCATGTTTACATTATATGTACATTTATTTATCCACACAGCCAGTGTGGAGCACTATGTGATCCCTTCCTGTCCCCAGACGATACACTGAAGAAAGTCATTAGTCCTCTCTTCTAATGCAAAGCAACAATCCATCACTCCACTTAAACAACCCCATCCTCCACTCTAGTCCTCCCTCTCAGACGTATGGAACCACCAGAAGAAAAGGACCAAACCAAACGCTGCAGCTCTGCGCTTACTAATGCGTAGCACGTGTGGCCCAACACAACATGGCGAGCCAACCACACAGGCCGATCCAGCGCGGATAAATCACTCCAACAATAAGACGTGCTGCACAGCTGCCAAAGCCCCGCAGAGTCTGAATCCACCGGCTTACTGCCCCCATCAGGAATACACGGTGACACTCATTCACTGATGCACAATAAGGATGACTAAATCTGTAAGAGACAGACTCAGAGCCAAGAGGGGGACATGGAGAGTGACGTAGCTCTGCGCAGCTCTATACAGCTCTGGGTAGCTCTGTGTAGCTCTATACAGCTCTGTGTAGCTCTGTGCAGCTCTGTGTAGCTCTATACAGCTCTGTGTAGCTCTGTGCAGCTCTGTGTAGCTCTACATAGCTCTGGGTAGCTCTGTGTAGCTCTGTGTAGCTCTTTACAACTCTGTGTAGCTCTGTGCAGCTCTGTGTAGCTCTTTACAGCTCTGTGTAGCTCTATACAGCTCTATGCAGCTCTGGGTAGCTCTGTGTAGCTCTGTGCAGCTCTTGTGCAGCTCTTGGTAGCTCTGCGCAGCTACATCAGTTATTCAATCCACGAGCGCCAGTCAAAGGGAGCTGACAGACACCGGCAGTGGATGATATTCCTCCTAGCGATCCCAGGCAGAAGTAGCCGTCCGTGCATTGGTATGACCCATCGCCATGGTGATATAACTGGACAAGGGCGGGGCCTACAGCGAACCACGGGACGCTCCATCACTCTACACTCTGATATGTGTTACATGTGCACACACGCACACACACACACACACGCCTCATAAATCCCATGTGCTTTAGTGGTTGAACACATAAACATGAAAGCTGCATAAGAGCATGGGTTTACCCCTGTGTGTTTACCCCGGTGTGTTTACCCCTGTGTGTTTACCCCTGTGTGGTTACCCCTGTGGGGTTACCCCGGTGGGTTTCTCCTCGCCGACCTCCTGCTGAGGGCAGGGCTGCAGGGTTACTGTCAGGCCATAATCGGTCACGTCTGCGCTGTGCACGGTCGGCACGGTCGTCCCACGCTGACCAGACTCCCTGCTCCATCAGTGAGTTATGATGACCTCCCAGGCCCACGCATACTGGAGGAGGGCTCAGAGTCACGACGTGGGCTCAGCGTAGCCCCGGGGATTAGACCCACAATGCACCGGGCTGCAGGGACTAAAGCAGGAGCCCTCACCTGCAGGAGGAGTTCTGCTGAATAGTTAAAACAGACAGAGAGGAACCGTCAGGTTAAGAAGAGGAGACAGGGGAGAGCGGGGAGCCTCGAGGGAGAGGAGAAACGGCCGGGTTAACCCTTTACCGGGAGAGGAGGAGGAGGAGGAGGAGAAGGAGAGGAGGGGTTAACCCTTTACCTGGCCTCTGATAACAAGAGGAAAGGAGCTATTCCCTTTTTAATCAGGAAACGGTCGAAAAAGAAGAAGTAAAGTGCTGTGGTTCGATATTTCACAGCTGACATGCGCACCGTCTCCCCCAGCAACGACCGTCACGTGAATAATAACCAGTGGTTATTAAGAAGTTGATTTTTAGGTTTTGCCAAAGCGTTCACTGTACAGAGAAAAGGACCCCGATATTTAGACCATCATCTGAGGGTCTAGGTGTGACCCGGATCACAGCGCCCCCTGTAGATGGGGGGGGGGTTTGTGAATCCAGGGGCGGAGCTTGAGGCGTCGCCCTGAAAACAAACCCCCCCCTCCCCCCCCCGCCGCCAACAAGCTGCTGAACACTTGAGCTCCTGTAAGGGCAACAACAGACGGGGAGACACAGAGAGGGGGGAGAGCGGGTGGTGTGGGTGGTGTTGGCTGGTGTTGGGAGGTGTTGGGTGCTGTGGTGGGGGAGGTGTGGGTGCTGTGGTGAGGTGGTGAGGGTGGTGTTGTGGGGGATTGTTGTGGGAGCTGTGGTGTGGTGTGGGTGCTGTGGTGGTGTGGTGGTGTTTGGAGGTTGTGGGTGCTGTGGTGTGGTGTTGGGAGGTTTTGGGTGCTGTGCTGTGGTGTGGTGTGGGTGGTGTGGTGGTGTTGGGAGGTTGTGGTGTGGTGTGGTGTGGGTGGTGTGGTGAGGGAGGCCTTTCCTTCCGCACAAAGGCTCATCTGTAGTCCTCTCACTCTCCCCCGTCTACGTTTCCTCTGCCACGCATAAATTGTCTTACTCCCCATTTTTATTTCTCTTGCCCTAGCCCTCGTCTAACCTCTCCCCCCCCCCCCCCCCCCCCCCCCTCCATTACCCCCCCCCCCCCCCCTCCCACAAAAACACCCTCTCTCTTTGTATGGATCTCCCTTGCACCTTTTGCGCCTCCAATTCTCTAAGCGCCCCCAACTCCCCCTCTCTCCCCCCCGTCTCGGGTGGGGCTTGTGTCCCCCCCTGTGCCGGGGGGACACACACCAACATGGCCGCCGTCATGACACACACCAACATGGCCGCCGACATGACGGCGCAATCTGCGGCGTCACGTTGGCGGCCATCTTTGTTTGTCTCTGAAGCTGGGCAGTGCCATTGATTTGTTAAATGCTTTCGTTTTAATTACCTTCACTTAAATAAAACCCACACAAACGGAACGCTCGCAGAAAACGACTTCGACTTTCTGCAAGGATAATCGAACTTGGACTTTTTTTTTTTATACCGACTCTGGTCTTTGGGAATAAAACAATAGCAAAGTGATCTACGTTTCAGGGTAAGTGAAAGATGTTCAGAGCAGCACAGCCCAGAGCCTCTGGGGGTTCAGGAACACAGTAGCCCCCCTCACCCCCGGGCTGGGCCTGGTGGTCCGAGGGAGTCCTTGTGAGATGGGGTACACTCTGGAGAGACTCCATCACTGTTGTAGCCCCTTGAAACTGGGACCATCGGTTTGACACTGAGGCCTACGTTAAGTCAGCGCACTGGACAGCTTCATTTATTGACCAAGATTCAGAAAAAATCGGCCCTAAAACTGAGACCGTTGCAGCGCGAGCTCGCCGTAAAGCACATCTGTCATCTTGTCAGCATTGACGTCTCCATCATGTAAAGCCATCATCAGCCCACTTTAGCAAAGTGCTCTGATCCATCACCGGTGATCCTCCCCCCCTGATGGAGAGGAGCAGGTGCCATTAGAGACCCAGGCTGCCCTGTGACAGCCATCACCGCGCGCCGACGCCTCCTCCATCATCTTCACCACGCCACCTGACGGCCTTCAGGAACCCGCCGCTCACAGGACCGCTCCTCAGTCACACAGCTCTGCTGAACCGGTTCTGAGCACGAGGAGCGGAGCCAACATGTGTGTGAGGGGAGGGGGGGGGGGGAGCTCTGATGAGGGCTGAGACCGCAGGACGGACACACACACACTACGTCAAGACATGCTCAGACATGTAAACAATGAAACAGAAAATCCTCCAAACTTGTTAGGGACGATAAGCTGTCCTCCTCTCCCACGTCCGCCCTCCTCATTCTCCCAACCCCCCTCCCGCCCCCCCCCCCCCCCCGCGACTGAGGGACGTTTCCCTCTAGTGAGCCGCTGTGGGTGTGGCCAGGGAGAGAGGATCCGCCAACGACACCGTTCAGCGGCTCTGGTGGTCCCTGCCTGCAAGAGCTCTCTGAGCCGGCGCTGAGCCCCTGCTAACCGGTCGCTGATTGGATGTGGTTGAGGCGGGATACGACGAGTCCGCGAGTTGAACTCGACGCGGCAAACGACAATACAAACAGCGCCTTGCCGCGTCGTTCTGTTTTGAGCGTCAGGGAGGCGGGGCCCTCCTGACGGAGGAGGAGGAGGAGGAGGAGGAGCAGCAGGAGGCTGAGTCACGGCGAGGGAGACGATCGAAAACACCTAAATGTGAGCGTCAATTTAAGATAATGACTTTCTACTGGTTGCCACAGTAACCAACTGTGGGCAAAGTCCAGATGGAGGCAGCAGTTCTTTTTTTAAACTTCTGTTCCTCCCCCTCCCCCCCACTTCCCTCTCACTCTTTCTTCTCCTTCCTCGTCCTCCTCTTCCTCTTCCCTCCAGGCATTCAACCAGAGAGTCAGAGAGATAAATAATCAGCCATTTCACTGCTTTAATAACCTGCTCTGGTCTGCCTTAACGCCAGCCTCCCTGGAGTCCGGACTCCCTCTGGTCCCCCTCCTTGGAGACCGAGCTAAGGTCCCCTCTGGGACGGCCTAAGGTCCCCTCTGGGACAGTGATGAGAATGTCCACTCCGCTGCGGCCTCTTCCTGCAGAGGCCAGAGACATCTGGTTCAAACTTTGACATTCTTAAAGAGCGGGCTTTCCTTTCCTCCATCACCCTCTCTCTCTCTTCGTCTCTATGAGTGAGGGTGAGTGAGTGAGTGAGGGCTCTGTTTGAGTGACACGTTCCAGATTTGTATCTGAGATAAAGGTGGTACAGTATGTGTATGTGCCGTGTGCGATGTGTGGAGAGCCTTGACGCCATGGCGACCATGAGACCTTCAGCTCATTCGCCATGGCGACCAACACGGCCCCCAGGCTGGGGGGGGGGGGGGGGGTGGAGTGGGGGGGGGACCACCCAACACAGGGTGGACGTGATCACAGCCTTACAAGAATACAAATGTAGCATTATAATTATAGATTGTAAATTATCTGGTTCTGAAAAAAAGAGTTTGTCAACAGTAGGTGAAGCCACTTTACATCGCTGTCATCGTAAGAGGACCCTTCAATAAGAACCAGTGCTGTTAGTGGTCACAATGATGGATGCCGAATCGGTTTATACTCGGTATCGACCGATACTCACGCTCAGGATTCGGAATCGAGAGGGGAAAAAATGAAATCGGAACATCTCTACACGATACACGAGACACCCCTAGAGAGTGGGTTCACTCCTCCACAGAGTGGGTTCACTCCTCTAGAGTGGATTCACTCCTCCACAGAGTGGATTCACTCCTCCACAGAGTGGGTTCACTCCTCCACAGAGTGGATTCACTCCTCCAGAGAGTGGATTCACTCCTCCAGAGAGTGGATTCACTCCTCCAGAGAGTGGGTTCACTCCTCCAGAGAGTGGCCGTGCTGCTCCGTCTCCAGCCCCCGTCCTACAGAGTGACTCGAGGTGAAGGCGTTCTCCCAGGTACACCGCCACCCCTACACACCACCAGGCGACGGGCCTAGCAGCAGCGGTCCCTCCACCCTGGAGAACACGCACCATGAGAGACGCACAAAGGCAGTGGGACGACTTCAGCAGAGACAGCCCTCCCATTCATCCCGTCGCCGTGGAGACCACACATCCCCTCACACGGACAGTAGTGAGCACAACACACACACACACACACACACACACACACACACACACACACACTCTCTCTCTCTCTCTCAATAGGAACCACACACACAGGGAGGCATGCCCACATAGCCACTACACAGTAGTATTTTACACAATGACGTGTGTGTGTGTGTGTGTGTGTGTGTGTGTGTGTGTGTCATCTGCATGCAGCAGCACCGGGTGCCTCTGGAAGGAGAGATAAGGGGCTTCTTTATGTCACGGCCACGCGCCCGTGGGTAAATGTACGGTCTGTGTGTGTGTGTGTGTGTGTGTGTGTGTGTGTGTGTGTGTGTGTGTGTGTGTGTGTGTGTGTGTGTGTGTGTGTGTGTGTGTGTGTGTGCTCCTCAGCCTCTCAAAGAGCCCGTCTCTAGACGAGGATGTCGGGGGGGACTGCGACCAATTTCCATTTAGTTCCTAACCTTGGATTCAACAACAGCAAACGCACAATAAACCGATTCCTTCAGTCCACTGATTCAG
>NW_028177112.1:0-7652 GCF_964030765.1 Micromesistius poutassou
CAGAGACTCCAGCAGGACAGTACAGGGGCTCCAGGGAGAGGGAGGGAGAGAGGGAGAGAGAGAGAGAGAGAGAGAGAGAGAGAGAGAGAGAGAGAGAGAAGCAGATGAGCGATGCAGGAGTTCATTTTGTTCAACATTTATCAAATCTCCTTGTTACGCCTCTCTAAGTACACTCCCCCCATCCGTCTTTAGCCTTCTTTCTCTCGCTCTCTCTCTCTCTCTCTCTCTCTCCCTTTCTCCCTCCCTCTCCTGGAGCTTCCTCATTTTTCACGAGTGATGGACCCCGCTCCTCGATGAAGTGCAGGGGGGGGTGTATCAGGTGACTCCACAGTGTGCTGGGTGTACGCCGTTGATTGAAACAGCTCCTGACTGGATGTGTGTGTGTCCACGTGTGTGTGTGTGTGTGTGTGTGTGTTTCCATGTGTGTGTGTGTGTATCCCGGTGGCACCGTCTGCGGTTAGGTGTGGGCGATCCGTCGTCACTGAGGCTCAGTAGCGGAGGCCTCCTCCGACCAGCGCTTCCAGGAAAAGACCGGTCACCCGATCTCCCTGGATCAGCTTTCCATTTCACTAGGTAGCTCCAGCGTTCGCCAGGAGTCATCTTTAACCAGTTTAGGAAGACAACCACACTGTGTGTGTGTGTGTGTGTGTGTGTGTGTGTGTGTGTGTGATTGTGTTTGCGTGTGTGTTTCTGTGTGTGTGTGTGTGTGTGTGTGTGTGTGTGTGTGTGTGTGTGTGTGTGTGTGTGTGTGTGATTGTGTTTGTGTGTGTGTTTCTGTGTTGTGTGTGTGTGTGTGTGTGTGTGTGTGTGTGTGTGTGTGTGTGTGTGTGCGTGTAGTCAGGAAGTAAGGGAGTCTCCTGCTTTGTTATCGTTCTAAATGGCAGCCATGCAGCCACACACAAAAGGCCACGGTGACCCGGGGTGTCAGACATTAGTCTAATCCTGCCAAACCATTTCCAGGCGTCTCCCAGTCGTCTCCCCCGTGATTGGTTCTGGACGGCCGTGGGCCCGCTCGGCTGGACGTCAGGGTGGATCTCTTTAAACAGGGGTAGAGGATAATGATAAGGGAGCTGCTGAAAGACCTGTTTTCTTTTCTGGCTTTCGCTTTCCCTCACGGAGAGCGTCCATCTTACCGCCCGCTCCCCCGCCGTCCCGCAGGTAGACAGCATGATGGATGCTGGGAGACGCTCTGTGTGTGTGTGTGTGTGTGTGTGTGTGTGTGTGTGTGTGTGTGCACGCTGAGTGGATGTCTGTGTGTATGTGTGTGTTTGTGTGTGTGTGTGTGTGTGTGTGCCCGTGTGTATGTGTGTGTGTGCTGAGTGGACGTCTGTGTGGTTGCGTGTGTGTGCTCAGTGGACGTTGTTGTGTGTGTGTGTGTGTGTGTGTGTGTGTGTGTGTGTGTGTGTGTGTGTGTGTGTGTGTGTGTGTGTGTGTGTGTGTTTGTGTGTGTGTGTGTGTGTGTGTGTGTGTGTGTATGACACACGTCATCCCGAGACAAAACATGTTGAGTTAAGATCTGGAAGTGCAGATCAATTCCCACATGTTTTTCTGCTGCTTCTCCTTATTTTATTCCTTTGCTTCCCAGCTTGCCGGGTGGCTCTGGAGCGTCTGGCTGCATGCCTGCAGTGAAGCGCGGCTCTAAACCTACACATCCACATCCACACACACATCAGGAACCATTTACTAGATGTGGGCAACGCTTAAGCTACTTATGTCTTGTGCTGTGGGAGTGAACGTGTGTGTGTGTGTGTGTGTGTGTGTGTGTTTTTAGGCCTCATGTGGACCTGATAAGTTCTACTGACATTGTTTTCTCTTGGTGGTTGCACAGCGCTCCTGGTCTCAGACAACTGGGTGTTTCTCAGCTTCTCATTGGTCGGAGAGCTGGAGACGATTAGACAGGAGTCCATCCGTGTAATCCCACTTTGGTCCTTGCACGTTGGAACACGCACATGTTTAAATGTGCACATAAATGCACCTACACACACACACACACACACACACACACACACACACACTCGTGCGCACACATGCATATACACACACAGATGCGCACATTTGCCCACAAGTGCACACACGCAGACACACACTTGCAGTCTACAGAATACACCCCAGACCTGGCCCCAAAAACCAGAACGGCATGGTTTCATTCCTTGTCTTTGTTTTCATGGTTTCTGAGGACATTATCGGGTTAAACGTAACTCTGTGTTTTTCCGCTCTGACAGACTCCTCAGGGTCAGTTGGAAATGAGATAATGTCGCTTGATGACTTATTTCCTGCCGTGTGCAATGTCCACATATATACATAGGCAGAAAAGAGGAGTGTAGATTAGTCATGTTGCTACACCGGAGTGCACAGAGTCTCTATACCGTATCACAAAACTACCAGAGTCTTCCTTGTTTTCATTTGAGTGGACTGTTGTTGACCTAAAAGATGAAATGCAGTCTAGAAAGGCAAAATTATGCGACTGGATTATTATGCATCCTGCATTTTCAGTGTTTGTTTTTCATTAGCCGACCATGTCCTCTCTCCGCACATGGCACATTGGGTCTAATCAGACCGTGGGAGGGAGGGAGAGAGTTATGGTTAATGAGAGAGAGAGTTGGAGAGAGAGCTTGTGAGTGTGAAAGTCTCCTGGGTTTTAAGGGTGAATTTATTCTAGACGCAGCCCTCTGAATCAAAGCTGGTTGTTCCTCTCTTTCCCCTCACATCAAGTCCTCCTCCCTCCATGGTGGCTTCAGCCCTCAGCCTCTCTCTCATCTGCTGTGTGTGTGTAAACACATGGGAGAAATGTGTGTGTGTGTGTGTGTGTGTGTGTGTGTGTGTGTGTGTGTGTGTAACTGTGTGTGTGACTGTGTGTGTGAGCAAAAGAGATATAGAGAAAGAGAGAGAGAGAGAGAGAGAGAGAGAGAGAGAATGCACCATAATGTGATGTTCAGCACAATAAAATCTGTTCGAGATTTAGTGTCTAATTAAAAGTGATAAAAAAACAACCTTATTTTTTATATATATTGCCTTATGTTACAGCAATCCTGGTTCAGTCTCTGTACTGCATATCTATAGCTGGGTACAGCGTGAAGCCCCCGGCGTCTATCATCTGTTTTACAGGCAACCGGTGAACAAATGTTCAACGTGTGGACAGATCGTACTGAAATGCAGGGGGAAAGTCACACAAAAACACATGGTCTTCACCCTCTCACTGAATCTGGGCCACACACACACACACACACACACACACACACACACACACACACACACACACACACACACATCCACACGTTCTGGCCAGCACCCAAAAGCCTCGGAGCCTCCATCACATGCTCCTTCTCACCTCATTCTCTTGATGTTATCCCTCCACTTTTAACACATTCTCTCTTTTATCACGGACCTGTCACTGTACCTCCATCCCTTCACCCCAGCCTCAGCCCACAGGCTAGCTTTACATGTCAGCACCCCCCCCCTCGTGCCCCCCTTCATACCACTGCTCCACCAATCTCAGATCCAGCAGGCCTACTATGCTGTAGCAGAACTTCTGGGGGGGAGACTGCACAGAGCCTGGGCAGGAAACCAAGAACCACAAGGGGCGGAGTTACGCCTCATTTCCTTGTTCATTTACCAAGATTTTCTACAGGAGAAAACTAATTTGCGTCAGTGGGTGAAGCTTTCAGAGGAGATATTCTAAGTATTTATACAGTGGCCAGTCTACATAGTGTTGATTTGACACTTTTTACCGTTTACTACAGCTGGCCGCGCTCACAGATAAAGAAAGAAAGGGAAAGGCCCAGTTCACCCAGACTTGAACTCGTCTACTCATCAGACTTTAGGTATTCATACAAAGTCTGATTTGTTAGGCATACTACTCCACTACTCTCCCGCCCCAGCCCAGAGAGGAGGACCGGCTTCATTTTTCCTCCTCTTCCTCCTCCCTATCTTCCCTATCCTCCTCCACCACCTCCTCTTGGTGTAAAATATTTTCCCAAGTGTCCACGACCCCCCCAACGGCCAGTAAAGAGGCCTCAACCAACTGATAATATCAAGCGGTTTGTCTCCATCGCTGTCATTCCCCACTCGTCCCTCCTTATCTCCTCCTCCTCCACTGTAACCTTTCCTCCCTTCTTTGTGTGTCATTGGCGCTCCTCCCTGGGCCCCTCTTGCACCATGGTTGAGTGGACGCCCCCCCCCCCCCCACACACACACACAGACACACACTCACACTCTAGGGGTCAGTTGGTCCACTGCAGCACGTCCTCTATATACAGGCTCCATTAAGCAGAGGCCCTGGCCATCTCTCCACCACTGAGGAAGCTATAGGGTTATATCATCTTCGTCATCTTCTTCCTTTTCATCCTCATCATCCTCATCGTCAACCTGATCTTTATCTTCCCATCCTTTTCTACTCTTCTCCGCGCCTCCTCCCCCCTCTTCCTCTTCTTATGCTATAAAAACACTGTTTTATATATCTGGCTGCCATATCTCTAATGATAATATTTCGAGGTGGGAGACAGTATTAACATAACCACATAAGTCCCTGTGGTGTGCTGTTTACATTTCTATCTACAACTACACTGGCGACTGTTGGTTCCACATATGTAGTGAATCTGGTGAGCCTGTGTAAGGCAGGAATGGAACCTGTGTGCTAAACCTGTATGCGATTTTCTTGGTGCATTTGTGCTATAGTTTAGTCCATGCGACGGTGTATCAACAGCAATGCAATGTGTTACTGTTCGCTCGTGTCGCTAATGTGCTGGTGCTATTTGCGGCATGTGTTTTTTTTCCTCCTTAAAGGGAGGCAGAAAGTAGTTAGCATTGAGTAGCACACTGTCGTATTTAATAGACAGACCACAGCCCATTAACTTGAGTTAATGAGTTGGCAATAAGATGCATTAACTTACGCACACAGAAATGAAAGAAAAGTCCTGTTTATAAGAAAACGTTTAACGTTATTTCTTTGGGCTGAACTTAATTTGCTTGTTAAAACAAAGCCGGGAAAATAGTTCAATGAGTCAGTCTTGTGCATGTCTTTGTATCTGGCACGGCGTATTTTACATGTTGGAACTAGCTTACTGTCAGGGCAACTGTGATACAAAGTGGATTATACTTTGTATTACGAGAAAAAGTGGTGGTAACAGCCGGTTACTGTATTTACCCTTTTTTATAAGAGAGGGGAAGGAGTGGTAAAAAAAAGAAAAAAGAAGACATACAATAACCGCTTGTGCTAGCCGAGAAGGAAGTCATTGAAGTGGAGCTCTGCATTGCAGGGTGGCATAACTGTATCTCTACTGTACTCCGACCCAAAGGTCCCCCGGAGACAGCTATTTCCGTTTGTGTAGTTCTGGGACCACACTGTGTTTGTGTACCCGCCCCCCCACAAAACACACACACACACACACACACACACACACACACACACACACACATTCTCACACACACACACCCTCGCTGAAATCCAGTGCAACGGCGGTATTAGTACATCAACACATGTCATCTTAGCGTTACTGAATTACGATCCACTGTCAACAGCACAAATTAACCACTGGAAGAGCCAACTATGGAACAGCGGTGGAGGTTGTGAAATGGTTGCGCTATAAAGGAGGCCTATTGTTTCTCTGTTGTGCGTGTTTTGTATCTGCGTGTTAATGTTTATGCTTCTATGGAGATGTCTGTTAGCAGCTATACTTTTATCCAGCTGTAGGCCAAGTAAATAATATATATATGTATATATATATATATATATATATATATATATATATACATATACCTCCACACACACACACACACACACACACACACACACACACACACACACACACACACACACACACAGGGATACACAGACAGACAGACACATAAATAAACATACACACAGACCCAGGATTACCGTCGACGTGAAAGAATACCTTATTCCCCTGTCCTGGCAGTCGATTCGTGGAACTGAATTAACTCATTGGTCATGCATCTACAGTATGAAATGGTGGAGAGATTGAGATCTGGGGTTAATGATGTGTATCAGACGGGAACCAGACATTACCGTCGGCACGCGGCTAATCTCCAGCCCAGGCGCCTGGAGCTCGAAGTTGGATAAAGAGGGCTGATTCTGATTAAAGGGTCTATAGGCTTTATTGTTGTAGCACAAGCATATCAGCCATGGCTCCGCTTATATCTCAATGGGAAAGCACTCTACCGACTTGACATTGACTGAGTACTGCTGTTACCTGTTGTACAGTTACATTACGATCACTGAAAGGTCCCAAGCATTTCGAAGCAATGACCCTACACACACACACACACACACACACACACACACACACACACACACACACACACACGCACACACCTGAAAACATGTGTGTCGCCTCATGATTAGGGGCCACAATGGAAACAAGCTGTGATAGACGTTAGCCAAAGGAGCAGCGGGGCTCCAGTAATGAACTAACTGCACTCACAACAAGGTGTGCACTGCATCAAGGTAAACTCAGACCAGGTCCAGGTCATTTAGAGCGCTCAGAGTGCAGATCTGGGAAATACATGCGCTCGCTCTCTCACACAGTCCCTCACTCTCTCACTCCGTCCTTCTCTCTCTGCTATTGATTCAGGCACCTGCACTGAAAGGAGCCTGGTCTAGGTGCAGAGAATAGGGCGACCAAAGCTGACGGGGCTCTGACATCATTACAACACTCCACAAGATGCTGAAAGGGGCCCCCCATTAGTACTCGGGGTCTGAGGGAGGGGGGGGTGGACCTGAGCCATGCCGGGGCCGGGTCTGGGCCGGCCGTGCCTGGGGTACAGGCCAGCCAGCGTTATAATGAGCCTGAAGGGAAAGAGGTCGGCCCTGCAGAAAGGCCCACGGTGGCTCTGATCGCTTCCATGAGCGCCGTTAAAAGACCCAAGCAGCTCCGCACCCCAGCGTGAACAGAGGCTGCAGAGGCCGCAGACCCCTGGCTACTTAGCCGTGTCTGGCGTCTGCCGCCGAGACGACCCGGGCCCCCGCGATCTGATAACCCCCAGGACCCCCGCACTCGCACCCTGCCAAACCCAGCCGGCACACAGGAAGCCAATTGCAAAGTGTAAATTGAGCAAAGGCACAGAGTAGGACATATTTCTGGAGGTGTTCTTGAGGCCGTGATACGGGGGAACGTGTTGTTTCTTTCCATTTGTTGGTGCCACGCCAATTGGTCTATGTGCTTTTCGCTTCGATTCGCCGGTATGTGTTTGTGATGTGCAACCACCGTTATATTGGCGTTTCAGTAATACTTGGTGTGGAGGGCTGGCTGTGGCCGATATGCATCCCCTGCGGTGGCAGTTTTCACATAATCATCTGGGCTGTACAAGGTATCCGTGCTTTTCCCCGAGAAAAACGTCTCGGGAAATTGTCATATTCTCAAAACCAACACGGTCGGAGCTGAGCCTAGAAAATACCAACCAGGGGCAACCACAGGCTGTGCAAAATACAGCCTGCTTTCCCACAGCAATGTCCTGTTTGCCGTTTTGAGAATGTGTAAATGCAGAAATGTAGAGTTGCTAAATTTAATATTGCTCTGGCTTTTGCCGGAGTTCAACCAGTCAATAAATCCTTAAGTAGCAGAGAGGGGGGCAGACCGCGTCCCGTAGCCTATAGTAATTATTCTGTTAGACGTGACGGAGGAGACGAGAGCGAG
>NW_028177111.1:0-16755 GCF_964030765.1 Micromesistius poutassou
AGATAGTAATCTCAACTAATGTAATAATTAAATGTCAAACATGATTTGTTAGTGTTTTTAGAACAGTCAGTAGCAAGCTCCTATCTATTCATTTGTATCAATAAAAAATTATAAAAAACTAAAATACATTTTAAGGGTCTAGACCTTTGAAATTGTTCAATCCCCAAAATGTGCCTTAATTTACCATCTTACAATTAGTAATTTCCATACATTTTACAATGTCTATTTTTTAAAGAAATGCATTTTAATTGTTGATTTGCATTACAGAAAATGGTCCACACTTGTACTGTATGGAATGACAGGGGTCCACTGTTGGCTGATACATAATGACAGAAGTTCCCTCTTAGATAGCATAGAGTGACATTCACACTTTAAAATTTAAAACTGCAGGGAAAAGAAAACAAACACTAAGCTGTAATTAGTAGGAATATATTAGGAAGATAACAGTCAGTAGCAAGACCATATATTAATTTGTACCAATAAAAAATTATAATAAATAAGTCTGGTAAAAGAATGACACATTTAGGGTCTAGACCTTTAAAATTGTTCAAACCCCAACATTTACCTTGATCTACCATCTTACAAATTAGTGAATTCCATTCATTTTACAATGTACTTCAGTCCCCAATCTATATTTTAAGAAATGAATTTAATTGTTGATTTGCCTTACACAAAAATGTCCACACTTGTACTGTATGGAATGACAGGGGTCCACTGTTGGCTGATACATAATGACAGAAGTCCCCTCTTAGATAGCATAGAGTGACATTCACACTCCAACATAGATGAGTAAGAAATAAATAAGTAAAATTGATAGTTCTTAAGAGATAACAATCTAAATATGATATATATGATGATATATATATATATATATATAATGTTATTTTGTAAGTAAAGTTGCCACAACAATATTGTCATTGTGGCTTTTTGAGTGAGCTGTATTTACAGCTTATATCTCTATAAGTTATATATCTAAGGATAGCAACAACAGAACTTGCTATTTTGGATATTGCCAGAGAGTACTTTAGCATGGTATATAGGATAGAGGCCCAGAAATCATAAGTTTGTTTGAGATACAATGGACAACTTAATAAGGTTTTTATTTTAACTGCAAACTGCTTAGTCTATGGTTAAAGGAACGCATTTTATCTGTTGATTTACATTACAGTAAGAAGTTCCACACTTTTTTGTATGTAATGACAGGGGTCCACTGTTGGCTATTACAAAATGACACAAGTCCCTTCTTAGATAGCGTGGAGCGACATTCACACTTCTGCTTTTATCAAAAGAGGAAATAACAAAAGTATATTGTAACGAAAAGATAGTAATCTCAACTAATGTAATAATTATTTGTCCAACATGATGTTAGTACGTTTTTGTAACAGAATCTTTAATGAGAAGCTTTAATGGATCGCTTAACAATTGTCAACTATGACACTGTATTAAATAAATAAATTAAAAGGCTACCCAGAAGGCAAGGGAGTAGTAAGTAGCATACTTTAGAATTTAAAAATGTTGGGAAAAGAAAACAGACACTAAGCTGTAATTAGGAATAGAACAGTCAGTAGCAAGATCATATCTATTAATTTGTACCAATAAAAAATATATAATAAATAAGTGTGCTAAAAGAATTTTATACTTTTAGGGTCAAGACCTTTCAATTTGTTCAATCCCCAAAATGTACCTTGATTTACCATCTTACAATTAGTGATACCAATTTTATAATGTACTTCAGTCCCAAATCTATATTTAAAGAAATGCACTTGAATTGTTGCATTGCAGAAAAATGTCCACACTTGTATTGTATGGAATGACAGGGGTCCACTGTTGGCTGATATATAATGACAGAAGTTCCCTCTTAGATAGCACAGAGTGACATTCACACTCACACTGGTGTGAAGAGTCCCTCTCCCAACCCCCACACACATACTTGCATACTTCTTACATACTTAGGTCCCCCCTGAAAATCCATTCAACCCCCCACCCCCACAGTCTCTATTCAAATTAATCACCTCACACTTTTCTACTGAAGCACAGATTCCTGAGCCTTTCAGATCATGCTGTTGGATGAGGATGTGATGACACATCTCATCATCACATAGGCTGATAGTGGAGAATTTTGCTTTGTTGATCCTTGCTGTTGTTTGACTAATATTTAAAAAATTGGTCAAAATATGCTGATATCACATTTATAATTTAACATAGGCACAGGCAACATGGATCTTTTCACTGTAAAATAGCTATTCTAGAAAATCAATCAAAAGAACACTGTTCACAGATAAAATATACAATATGGTCGATTTTCATCATGCCGAGCTTGGAGTCAAGATTTTCAAATGCTGTCTTCCATCGAGATTGCTATAAAATGCACAAAAACTGTGAGAGAGTTTTTCTGATTGCATATGATTTCATATATCACAGGAGGAAGTAGAGGTTTTCTGAAACATGTATGGTATTAAATCAATAATTTTAAATATACAAAGTTCCCATGATATGTAATATATTAATCCTAAGTTTCTAACAATACCAAGTGTCAACTTTGACTGATAAGAATGGTAGATTTATCATCTAATTCACTAATCATACCTACCATCCCCTCACTCACAACTACTATGCTTTACAGTTTTTCACCAACATTCTGTATGCCTACTTTTTTCACAGTCTAATTTTATACTCAACAAATAAAGGCCACTCTACATTTTAGGTGTCAACAATACGTAAAAGTATTAATGGCAGTTTACAAAGCATATGTTTAATATTGTTAAGAATGAGAGAAGTCCTCATCACATACGGAAATTCCTGAGATAAATGATGGATAACAAAATGTGTAAATATAAATATACAAACATGTCTCCATTGACAGTTGGGGTGTCTATAATTTGAATTTTGTTCAATCTTGTTCAGATAATATAAGTATGATACAAGTTTAATAACTGTCACAACTAGCCATCATTAGCCATCATGTTTATGTTTTGTTTTACTGTACAAGCCTCCTGGCTGTGATTTAGTGTACAAATATGAGAGTGGCAGTGATCTTTGAATCTAACCCCTGACAAGTAAGCAAATCTGTATTTTCACCAAAAGGTCAAACTACTCCTTTGAAATATTTTGTAATAGTTACACATATAATGCTATGGCCAGATTGTAAAAATACACCATTTTCTGGCTTATTAATTATAACCAAAGCAACTGAGTTTCTTTCATAAATTGTTTTTATCTTCATACTGATTTGAACAGAGAATCATGTATTTTAATCTCAGAACAGTATTTTTACAACATAGTTGAAGAAAATATTGAATTAATCGAGAAATACATGGTGAATGGTAAACATGTGGAACTTACCTCTCACTATAGCCTCAGCAATGTAGATAAAAGGTGAACTCAAATGTCCAGAATATATACACACACACACACACACACATATACATATATACATATATATATATCTCTTAGGATCAGACATGCCAGTTTTATTATAGATAATATCAAACTAGCTGATTTATTCACTTGAATTCTAATAAATAGCTGTGATCATAATAAAAGACTAATTTAACTATAGAGATACAGTAGGATTTTGTAACTATACAATTTTGTTTCACATTATATACCGTTTTTGGGGGGGGGGGGGGGTCTAATTTTGAGATATGGAATGGATTTACATACTTTGTGCTGCTTAGTTCAGACTTGTGTTGGAGGAAAATAACCCTTTTTAAGGTATTTAAAAAAATAAAATAAAGACATGAAAAATTACCAGTACATTGATGGGGTGAAATGCATATCTAAAGGAGCCTGATTGATTAAATAATCATTAATGTCTCTATGATAATTTCATAGTATGGCATTGTGCATGGTGTAGTAATGACTTAATTGCATTCATAGACACCTTTTTAGAAACAGTTGTATATTATTATATTATATTTTTTATGGTTTAGTTCATTATGTGGACATTAAGAAGTTGAGTGACCAGCAACCATGCCCTTCACAGATCCTAACTTGAGTGAGTTCTGCCTCTGAGAAGTGAGAGACTTTAGAGCGGGGGAGGGGGGTATTTTAGCAGATGCTGTTGCTCTCTGCTCATCATTCTGTTTCAACCTGTGTCTGTCTAATCGTCTGCAGTGTGGGGGATGGTTACCTGGAGCTGACGATGGTCGTTAGGCCTTTCTATAGTGGGCACTCAGGGGCCTATGTTTGACTAACCCTAACCCCCAACCTGCAGTTGCAAGACATGTAAAGCTTAGATCCTCCTTGTCAAGTCTGCGGAACTGTACTGAACAGTCTTCCTTCAAAAGATATTCCCTAATTTATATAGTATTTATTTAAGTAGGTGAGCTCATTGAGATCACATTCCCTTGATCACAAGAGACTAGGGTACAGCAGACAGAAAAACAGACATCACTAAACGAAACACTGCATACCTTTTTATTTAGAATAATATGCATTTTTAAATAAAGGGCGTCTTTCTTTGCATATATATAGTGATGATAAAAAAAAAAAACAGACATCACTAAATATCATCACTATATATATGCAAAGAAAGACGCCCTTTATTTAAAAATGCATATTATTCTAAATAAAAAGGTATGCAGTGTTTCGTTTATTCAATTATTTCATTACTAAATTATTTGTCTAACAAGCCTATGTCTTAGATCAGAAAATCATTATGTCATTGTTTGTACCACTGATAAGGATTACCAGGATAACATTTTAAAATATTGATTGATACATTGTGGTAACTGCATGCTGCAAGTAAAAGTGGGAAGTTGACCTGTACTCTTTTCCAACCACTACCTTTGTTCAAAGTCAACCCTGTTGAATAAAGAGCTGAGCTAGGACTAAAGAAGAACTATGACTATAATACCTACAATTATTTTTAAAAAAATTGCTGCATGGGTTGTGTGCCTTCCACTTTATGCAAACTCTCACATCAAATTCTGAGATTCCGCAATTTTTGACAGCCTTGAAATGGTTTCACCTCTTTATTCACCAGTATGTGTTCATCATTACTTGATCAATTGTGTGATAATCAGAAAGAAAACCACAAATTAAGGTTAAGTATGAGTATTGCAGTATACATTTACATTTCTGTACTTTGAACCACAACCAGCAGCACTGTGTCTGTGACTTTCTCACTGCTTCTGACATTGTAGGTGCTTTTGAGCTTTTGTCTCTGGAAGCATCATTGCATGTGTCCATTCCATTTAAATTTATTTATTTCAGTTTTCTTTTTTTTTAATGGGAGATGGTAAAGAATTACAGCAGAGCATAGTAGAAGAAATCTATACGGTAGTTTAACAGTGGCCTTTTGGGTTTAAATCAATCTTCTAGCTGACTTAACTCTTGCATTGTTGACAATCTGATGAATCTTTATTTGTCATTATTTTTAAATAGTTGTTTCCAGGCAGCATTTCTACTTGCAAACAATTGAATATCCTCTTAAGGATCTGGGACAAAATGTTCATATCCCTCTGCAGAGAGATATAGCAGGAAACATCTCTGACACTGAAACTGACAAAACACTAAACAATTATTTCTTTCTTGTCAAGCTTTGTCACATGACGTATTGATGAGGATAACATTTTTTCCACACTTTATGAATAGATCCATGCAGGAGTGTGAGTGTCGCCCTATACCATTTAACAGGGGACTTGTGTCATGTTGTACAATCCAAGTGGGGACCATCTTTTAGAGCACAAAGTCTGTCTGTTCTTTGAATGTGAACTTATGTATGGGACAGTTTTTTCTAAATGATATTTTTCCACAATAACATGACTTCAGTTTTAACTACCACAATTTATCACTGTTCAATCAATCAACAAACACTGTTCCCTGCACTTGAACAGCCTTAAAGCTATCATCTGTCTTTTTGATGGAGTTACTTAAGGCATATGTCAGAACCTGCACAATAGTATACAGACCTTCAAAGAAAGGTTAATGTATAGAATTTTGTTTTTTAACGTTGTGCTGTTAAACAGAAAAGATGGTTCCCACTTGGATTGTACAGGATGACAGAAGTCCCCTCTTTGCCTGTACAAAAGGACACTGGTCCCCTGTTAAATGGTATGGCGCGACACTTACACTCCAGCATTTATGTATTCATTAGGTAAGAAAAAAATAGTTTACTGCTTCCTCTATAGTAGAAAATAAATCATTTTCCATAGAGCCTTTAGACAGCTCTTCCATAGTTCATAAGAGACATTTGGTCATAAGAAAAAATACTTATATATAACAGGGCTAACTAGGGCTGTCAATCAATTAAAAATATTTAATTGTGATTAATCTCATGATTGTCCATAGTTAACTTGCAAATTGCTCATTAATCGCACATTTAACTGTTCTAAATATATCTTAAAAGATGATTATTGGTTATTTATGAGGATTACATTTTGTCTTTTCCACACTTCGTGAATAGATCCATGCAGGAGTGTGAGTGTCGCCCCATACCATTTAACAGGGGACTTGTGTCATGTTGTACAATCCAAGTGGGGACCATCTTTTATATTTTAGAGCACAAAGTTTGTCTGTTCTTTGAATGTGAACTTATGTAAGGGACAGTTTTTCCACAATAACATGACTTCAGTTTTAACTACCACAATTGATCACGGTTCAATCAATCAACAAACACTGTTCCCTGCACTTGAACAGCCTTAAAGCTATCATGTCTTTTGATGGAGTTACCTACAGCATATCTCAGAACCTGCACAATAGTATACAGACCTTCAAAGAAAGTTTAATGTGTAGATTTTTTTATTACTTTGTGCTGTTAAACAGAAAAGATGGTTCCCATTTGGATTGTACAGGATGACAGAAGTCCCCTCTTAGCCTGTACAAAATGACACTGGTCCCCTGTTAAATGGTATGGAGCGACACTTACACTCCAGCATTTATGTATTCATTAGGTTAGAAAAAAATAGTTTACTGCTTCCTCTATAGTAAAAAATAATTCACAGAGCCTTTAGACATTTCATGAGGGAAATTTTGTCATGAGCAAAAATACTAACTAGGGCTATCAATCAATTAAAAATATTTAATCGTGATTAATCGCATGATTGTCCATAGTAAACTCGCAAATTAATCGCAAAACACATTTTTTAACTGTTCTAAATATATCTTGAAATGATGTTTTTCAATTGTGGGATCTGTGATTTACATAAATAGATTATTTTTTCTCTTCAAGATAGATTCCAGAGCATTTATTTTTATACACAATTAAATTCACTAGAAGGTCCCCTCTTGTACTGTTAAGACTGACAGAAGCAACAGTTGCGGTTGGCAAACACTCATTGAGTGAAACAATAGGCCCAGACAGCTCCCCTGCTGCAGTGAATGGAGTCCCCTCTTAGATATGTAAATATCGCTTAAGGATTCAAGTCCCCTCTTGGCAACTTCTTTAAAAAAATAAAAAACAACAATTTGAAGTTATATTATGACAAAGGTACTTAAAACTAAACTCTGTATTATGTTTTTGTATTTTTAAAATGACCAGAAATAGAGGTCCACACTTGGTTGATGAAAACCGATAGTCCCCTGTTGGTAAAGTAAACGTGTATGTGTGTGTGTGTGTGTGTGTGTGTGTGGGGGCCAGCGTCTGGGGGCGTTCAGAGCCGGGGGCCTCCATGTCATTAGTCAAACATCGAAGGGCTAATGACCCGCTCTCGGCGGGCTATCGATTCTCCATTAGACGGCCGCTCTTTGAGAGAAGAACCTTGAACGGCGAGCCGCAGACCGGGCCGCTACGCCGGCCGTTAATCGCCGAAAAAAATCGGACGACGACGACCTTGGCTTTCGATCGTTCGACGCGCGTCGGCGGCGCTTCCGATCGAGGAATACTGGCGAGTCATCGTGCGGTTCGGTGGCCGTCGGGCGGGGGCCCCTCAGGACCACCGCCGCGTTGTCTCAACACCACCACACAGCGTGTGCCGGGTTCGGAAAAAAGTTCGGAAAAAAGGATGATCGATCGGAGACTGAGCGGACCGTGGAGATTTTGGTTTTATCATCTCTCTGGACTCGTCGCATAATTGCCGAAGTCGTACTTTGGCCGAATTGTGATGATCGAACCTAACTCTGCTCTCCGAAACGCTGCTGATTCACTGGGCCTCATTGGCTGTATCCGATCAGCCAATCAGAGCGCTTGTTGAATTCCATAATCACTATCAGCCTGTCGTCGGTTTGACTTGAGTCATCTATTGGACTCTTGCACTTTTGAGAGCTAAATACAAGATAAAATATGACTTGGGACAAATATGCTATGAGGCCTACGATATGGAAAGTCGATTCATACATCTGTCACTTGTCACGGATAGGTGTTTGTTGTGTTTTGTATGTCACGTGAGTTACATTGGAATAACGTTACGGAATAGCCTGTGACTAAAGTGTGGTTAGTGGGGAACTTGCTTTGCTGCCCATTCCTATCCTAAACTCTAAACGCACTGTGTGGTGCCACACGATTGGCTAATGCCGTCTCATATTAGGGTACATGCTGTTACATCACTTATTGTACTGATAGTACTTACCTTTAAAGTACTACCTTTAAAGTATCTATCCAGTACTTGGGCCATACAGTTGTTACAAGTTTGACCCTTGACCCTTGGCTCCAGAGGTCAAACACCAACTCCCACGTCCCTGTCAGGCGGGGGGGTCAGGGGCCATGTGAGGACCGCACCCTCAAGGTGCTTTGAACAAATACAATATCATAATGTGATGCACTGTAATGATACCAGAGATCATAACGACAACGTGGTGTTATCTCTCTCTCTCTCTCTCTCTCTCTCTCTCTCTCTCTCTCTCTCTCTCTCTCTCTCTCTCTCTCTCTCTCTCTCTCTCTCTCTCTCTCTCTCTCTCTCTCTCTCTCTCTCTCTCTCTCTCTATTTCAGGCTCAGCCACGCATGATGTATGTTTACAGAGCTTGTTCGCCCCCACCAGATGGTTCATGTGTACCCTGTCGTCCCTGGGTATGCATGCGGACGTCCATCACAATCCTGCCCTAGATCCACACTCCCAATGCGCTCTCTCAGTGGGATTTGTAAAAAAAAAAAAAAAAAAGTGAAGTGGTCAAGTGTAGTACCCGATTGCCAAACAAGTCCATGTTGATTTGAATACGAGCACTTAAAGGAGCACATATTATACCACCAGGTGTTCTGAAAATCTGCCTCTTCTGAAGTGGGCGTGTGTGACGGATAGATGAGCAACGTTTGCTACGGTCCACTGGGTAGGCTGGTAGGCTGATCTATCCAGCACACACATCTAGGTGGACACGCCCACTTGTGATGTCAGAAGAGGCATATTTTCGAAAAGGGCTTGTAACGGCTAATCACACTCACACCTGGTGGTGTAATGTGTCACCTTTAAAATACTAATGGTTATGATCTATGTGCAACAAAAATGCTCATAACAATCAACCAAACGATGGGACCGTCCAGGCAGCCATTTTGTGTTCCCCGGCAGGCCCGCCTAAAATGGAACCTAGCCTAGCGTAGCGTAGCTAGCAACACAAAACAGTTGAAAGCCTCAATACAGTGTTATGTAAGGAAAGGAAAAGACAAGTTGAATAACATATTGACTTTGATTGTTAAAAAAATACGTTAGGTTTGATTTGAGAACAGACCTCACCCGAAGGGAGAGAGAACCTACGGAACCGAAGGCTACGGTCGCTAAGGCTACCGTCTACCGTCTACCGCCCGGCCAAAAAATGGAACCTAGCGTAGCTAGCAACACGAAACGGTTGGAAGCCTCAATAGAGTGGTGTTATGTAAAAGGAAAAAAGACAGGTTGAATAACATATTGACTGATTGTTAAAAAATTTGAGAACAGACCTCGTCCTGAAGGGCGAGAGAACCTAGCGTCTAAAGCTACGGCCGCTTTGACAGGACGATCCATATTTATAATATCAATATCAATAATCCGCAGAATCAAGGCCGAAGCTGCCATCTGAACCGTCGTGTCGGATTGAGTCGCTTGTCTCCTTTTCTTTTGTGTTACCGGTGTTAAAAAGAAACCCGGTCCATCTCACAAAAACACATTTTTACGACCAGTTTGACAAACGGCAGCTCGTATTTTACTGGTTATACGCGGCGCCGACAAAAGGAAGCGACCGTGTTTGAGTTTTGTGTGCTTTCTGCCTTCCCCCCCCCCACCCCCGCTCCTCGCACAAGGACAACACAAAGTCGCCGGTGTGAGGGTTGGGCCGTCGTCCTTGTGTTCCATCTGGGAGTTTTATTTCTACTAAAGTGTTGAAAACAAACGCGTAAATCTTCTTCTTTGGTTCGCCACGAGCTTGTAACGCGAGCGTCGTAGATGGACGCGTTGAACTTCATCCATCCCACCGGGTAGCGCCGGGCAGTTGCTCAACAAACAATAAAACCCCCAAAATAGAAACAAAAAAAATATTATATATTTTTTTTTAAATATATACATAGATAATAATACATCAATATTAATAATTATGTAAAGAAAGAAAAAAAAAGTATAGAAGTTGAACTTGAATTCTATATCACAGTTTGATGGCTACAGGAAGGGTTTCCTGTAGAGTTCTGTGATTTACCGTTAGCAAATCAAAGGTGAAGTGGGTTGGCCGGCTGTCGCCCTGCGTGGCTGACGCCGCCGTCGGCGTGTGAACGCGCGCATGAACAGGTGAATGTTAGGCGATAATTGTAAAGCACTCTGAGCGGCCGCTGGTTAGAAAAGTGCGGCATAAATACAGTCCATTCACAATTTGAGTGCGTCTACTTACATACACGAAGCGAAGGTCTCAGGCCTGGGCTGGCGACCACTTCCCCCACACGGGGGAAGATGGTTTCCATGGAAACCGAGGTGAACTCGGAAGGAGGTCCTAACCCATTGTGTACGTCGCTTAGTGTAAACTCACAGGAGCAAATCACGTGAGGCTTTGGGCTTGAGCTTCGGACTTTGACAAAAAGAAAAGACAAGTGCACCCGATGTTCTGAGTTCAGTTTTCAGTCTGGAGACGGACCTCCGGGTTGACTGACTTTTACTCTGCGACGTACGTCGTTTGACCAGAATAAACCCAGTTGTCTTTGGGGACGTTTCCTCTGGGTTGACTGTAACCATTTACGCTTTTTAAGCGAGGAACTAGTTCTCCACGACACGACACGAGCAGCTGGGAGCAACAAAAATCAAAAAGCCACCGAAGGCCACCGCACCAGCACACTCTCCTCAGCCAGAGAATGACTCCTCACAAACACGCTGTTTGACACACACACACACACACACACACACACACACACACACACACACACACACACACACAATCCCGTTGCTAATTGTTCCAAACAATTAACGACTGTGTTCAACATGTTCAGCCTCACCAGGTCATTATTCTTTCAACAAATATTTCTTCAATTGCTCACTAACTCACTGTTTCCCCAGTGAGGGCTCCCCCATTGCTAACGACTGTAAGGCTTATATTAAAGCAATATCCGCAACATATTGCGGCATTTATTATCCTCCCTATGAATCCTCACATCGCCAGGGATTACGTTTTTTGCCGCTGATAAATGGTTCAGAGGTTGCGTACGCCATGGTCGGCTATGAGTGATCTCTTTCGCCGAAGGGGCAGGATCATCTAGCGTGTGGGGGAGGGGGGGGGGGGGGGGGGGGGGTGGTCGTCTCCCCACTGAAAGGTTCTCTGATCAGAACTCTGACGTTTGAAGTCGACCCTCCGGGGCGTCCCTGAACATGCTAGACCCCCCCTTGACCCCCCCCCCCCCCCCCCCCCCCCCTCCTCCATGACGCAAAAAGTAAACTAAACAAACTGGTATCCTTTGTTGTTGCTAAGCTAACGCTAAGCTAACTAAACAGTGAAACGACTTGAGAACGGGGGGGGGGAGTTTTACCGTGAGAAGTGGAGGGGATTGATTGATGCACCGTTTTACCGTAAGTATTGCAATATAGGCGATACTGTGATTACAGTAAAAAGTGTGTGTGGGGGGGGGGGGGGGGGGGGATTCTGCCGTCGACCCTTAGGAAACAAGCTAGCTTACCTAGCTAACCTACCTCCTCCTCCTCCTCCTCCTCCTCCTCCATGACCCACGTCTAAAAACTCAACTAAACGAGATTAGTACCCTTTGTTGTCCGGTCTTAACGAGATGCGTCCGGGACGGGACGTTTATACAACGGCGAAAAATTAAGGGATACCCTGATCAAGCCCGCCCCCCCCCTCCATTCACGACACCCCCCCGCCCCCCCCCCGTACGTTGTAGTTTGAAGGGCGGGCCGTGATCTAGCGTGAGGTGCTTCGCCGCTCTCCGTTTGTTCCCCTCGTTACAGAACCAGGCCACCTGTGATGGACGCCAGGTCAATAAAGAGCAGATAATTGCAAATAGACTCCAGGCCAAACAAAACACTGATGAGTTTAATATCCCGCGCAGCCGTATCGATCTGAACGACTAAAAGGGAAAAAGGAAAAAAAACGGATTGTGGCGTCTCCGTCTAGATGATGTCACAACACTAATTAGCGTTTTTTGCTCCCCTTGTTTTTTAATGTTTTTTTTTTCCTCTCCTCTTTCGGTTTACTTATTAAACAGAGAAATCAATCACCTGCCCAGACAGGGCTATTAGTTTCCCCCCCACGGTTGGACGCCGGTGATAAACCATCTCCACTTGTTTACTTGTCATTTAGAAAAGGGGTCTGCTTTATTTCACCGCCCCTCCGCCAGCCGTTCATCAGGGAGAGGGCCCCCGCCAGCCAGCCAGCCAGCCAGCCAGCTAGGGGCCAAGATATAAACACTCTCCTCTTCCTCTTTTGTCCGCCCCTCTCTGGTCTAAATCGTCGAGTTATTCCGCGTCCTGCATCCGCACGATGATCTAGCGCTTCGCCATGTCTACTCCGGTTTGAGTTTCATTTCGACGTTGTTTTGCGGTATTGATTTTGGGCAAAAAAATTATCAAGATGATCTCTCCATGTAAGGCAAGGCAACTTTATTCATATAGAACTTTTCGTACACGAGGCAGACTCAAAGTGCTTCGTGCAGAAACATTGTCGTACAATAAAATGAAATAATAAAATAAAATAGATGAGCAAAATAAATCAAGGCAGGCAAAGTCAAAAAAATGCATTGTAGAAAGTGCAATGTGGAATCGACGTGTGAAATGTTGTCGTCTGAACTTTGTATCCGTTCCTTTTCATCCTACTTAGACTGACCACGGTGAACTAAGGTTAAATTCGTACAATTCAGGAAAGAAAACCGCTAAGAAAATGAATCTGCAAACATTTAAGCTAGGCGGTACGAAGCGAGCTACGCCGCTAGCGTTTGTGATTTACTGCGTACGGATCAGATCACTTCCTGCCTTCGTACGCCATAACTAATCTTCTGTTTGAGCTACCCCCGGTTAAGTGTAGTAACAGGATTTTTAGGCGTTTAGGCTTTATGAAGTTGTTTTATAGAGCCTTTAAATCAACGCATAAAAGTAATATTTTTCAATGGAATTCCGGACTCATTCGTAATCATTAGGCGAGAGCGAGTATGGGAATATGAACATCAATTCACAGAATAAGCTATTCCCTTTTCAAAATATTTAATTTGGGCAGACAGGGGAAAGCCACATTAACTGTCGCCTATAACTTTGGAAAGCAAGGCTATAGTTTCGCGAATAGCGCTGCATAAACTTTAATGTCACTCCCTCCTTGGCTGCATGTGGTCGGCACACATTGTGTTGAATGCTAAGCTGCTTAGCTAACTAAACATGCTAAGCTAACTTAACAGCGAAACGACAAAGACTTGAGAACTGGTGTGTGGGGACGGGTTTTATCTGACGTAAGTGGATGGGATCGATTGATGCGTCGTTTTAAGTATTAGCCTTGAAATCCAGACCCACATCTAGAAAGCTGTAGCTGTATATTTTCAAGCAAGCATCTGAAAATATCACTGCACGCTATTGGATAACACTACGACCAATCAGAAGAATACAAGGGGTGACGTATCCAGACCAGCGGAGCTAACCAATAGATAAGACTCTTGCCGTATCCGGTCTGTAAAAAAGCAACGCTTTTGGCCCCGCCTATATCAGATACACCGATGTGATTGGTTAATGTTCTGGGCCCAGGTGAATCGGGGAGTGGGTATATTGCTCGTTCCCAGAGTGACTCGCTGAGCAAATTCAAATTGTGCTCTCGCAAGAACTCCTGTTCCTGGGTACATAAGTACTGCAATATAGGGGCATTGGTGGTGATACTGTGACTACCCACTTAAAAAGGGAGAGAAAGGGAGGGAGGGAGGGGGGAGGCAGTGGCCCCCTGGCCCCCCCTTTGTTCCACTGAACGAGGGCTCGTCGGTGTATAAAATTTGGAGTGGGAGGGACGGTGACAGAGTGCAAGGTTATGGCGGCTTTGTTTGTGTCGGAGCGCCCTGCCATATCCCTGTTTTATAACAATGACGTTTGATCGACTCGACCAGCTGCAGTTTGTAAAGCCCAGCTGGGACAGCGAGGTAAATGCCTCACACACCGACACAGGCGCACAGACGCACTCACGCATACGACACACACACACACATATATACCGACACACACACAGACGCACTCACATAACAACACACACACACACAAACACATACTCTCATTAAACACACACACACACATACCGACACACGCACGTACGCACATAAAGACACACAAACACACACGCTTTCATTGAACACACAACACACATACCGACCCGCACGCATGCACACACACACACACTCTCACACCATACACACACACTCACCAAACACACACACACACACACACGCACACATTTGCGGTTGCTTCCTAGTGGAAATAAGCGGTTTCTTTTTATAACAGGAAGGCGCCACACAGCTGGTCCGCTGTCGCCGTTTGACAGATTTTCTGAACCGACGCCATTCATTATCATCGCAATCAATTATGCACTCGTTTACCCCACGGTGACCACGTCCATGTGGCCTCCCCACAATGCACTGGGGGGGCACGACGGCACTGGGCACTGCCGTGTGTGGTGCTTACAAGTTCTAGGGGCTCGGTCGGTATAGTGCTTATGGGGAGAGGGGGGGGTGGGGTGGGGGGGGGGATGACTCCTGAAAGTTTTTTGGTTGCAAAAGGGTGCAAACACCCCCCGTTTGAGAACCACCTAACCCTAAACCCTCTCTCTTCCCAGCTCAGGAGCCCCCACTGGTGAGTGTGTGTGTGTGTGAGACTCCAGCGTAACGCTATAGCACTTGGTAGGTAGGTAACCCAGTTGCCGCTGGGTAAACACACACGCGGTGTTTGGATTCTCAGCTTCCACCTAGCTGAGTGTTGGAGTGTCCGACGCAGCAAGACCCCAATAAACCCTAACTGCTCCCCCCCCCCCCCCCCCCCCCCCCCGACGAGCTGGCTGTACCCATGCAGGGTGAGACCAAACACAGTCACAGTGTGAATGTGTGTGTGTGTGTGTGTGTGTGTGTGTGTGTGTGTGAATGTGTGTGTGATTGAGAGGCCACGGGCTCTGTAAACATGCAGTCTATTTACCAACGTTGCTATGCTCATCGCTTTTTTTGCTGCATTTTAAAAATGCATACACCTTCGCTTCGTTTATCGTTTGAAATAACATTATTTTCCGAATTCAAGTGGGTTGTTTCAAAGAGAAAAACAAATAATGTGGAAAGCAGTTTTGGCCTTGTCATGGAAGAGAACAATATTGCAGACATTAGGTTAAGCAGAAGTGATTAGAGAGTAATGTTGGAATAGAGCTACACTGATTAGATGTGGGCCAGGTTCAATCAGAGATAATAAAATTAGTGTTTACCCTCTCTGATGGAACTATCACTTAAGTTGTTTTAACTTGTACACACGCACTAAATAATATGCCGATATTTAAAGATTAATGTTAGCGTTGAATAATAGGTCGGCTTTTGGCAGACGTGTCATATTACATACGACACATCGCATAATACAATTACATTACGTACAACACGGTAGCATTGTGGAATTTTAATGAGTTTAAAGTCGTTAAACGTCTTTAAATACACATCTCAAAGCAAGCATTTGGCGTTATGCTAATTTGTTCTGCGTAATTCATAGCAATATATGGTTATACGTTTTGGTATCAAAATAAAGCATCTGGCTGAAGGCATATTTCTACATCCCTGTCTATATTCATGTTATGAATGATTCTATTTGAAAAACATGGTATTAGCATACGATTACCAGGGCTGTAGACGAAAACACCTTGGTTTCTAAAGGTTTCTATAGGCCTATTTCATCATAATGTGCATGTTTTGAGGTCCAAATAAAAATGATGTTTATCACAAAGCTGTACCATTTGCTTAAATATAATTGGATGCATATTTTTTACCCACTTTTTCTCACTGCTCCAAGATCAAATCTGCTGCTTTGAACACTCATGTGAGAATATTCTAACCTGGCATGTGTTTGGTGCATTGAATTTAGTGCTGTTAATTAACTATGCTATTTCAAAAAATGAAATTATAAATAATTTTGCTGGTTTATTTTTTTCTTTCATTTTCTTCTGTCTTTGCTACCTGATCATATTTTTTAGGTGTTTAACATCCTTAGACCCATACATAGAATTACATATTCAAGGAAAAATGTTTCTTAAAATTCTTATTTTCTATACAAACTCAATTGTGTGTGTGTGTATGTGTGTGTGTGTGTGTGTGTGTGTGTGTGTGTGTGTGTGTGTGTGTGTGTGTGTGTGTGTGATGCTGAGTACTAGTTTTAAACGGTTCTTTCAGGAAACACTGAAAGAACCAGGTATGACTTTTGGAAGGTTTTCAGAAGATG
>NW_028177110.1:0-9757 GCF_964030765.1 Micromesistius poutassou
GCGTGTGCGTGCACGCGTGTGTGTGCGTGTGCCAGAAGCAGAGAACGGGTGTGCATTAGAAAAGATAGAGAGAGAAAGAGAAAGTGAACATTCTGAACCATCACTCTCATGAAGACAGAAGGCAGGACGTTACCAGGGCCAATACAATAACGGGCACCTGTCACCTAACTGTATCACATGTTATTCTATAATTAAAAGATTGGTCATGAACAGTTGGCATTCCTCTGAGGAGAGCCATACACACAGTGCGTATATATACATCTATACCAGGTCTGCCCTGGTCCCCGGTCCCCAAAACCAGCGTGCAGCTAGTGTGTATGTACTGACAACTGCTGTGTGTAATCAAATCAATGTTAAACAATTATCAATGCTGGGTCACTGCCTCACATCTGTTTAAGTTACAGCCACCCTTCTATTAAACATATGTTACTGTGTCGTCAACAACAAACAAACAACAAAATACAATTCTTGATACTCATTGAAGACTTATTTTTATCAAGTTTCAATTGCTCGAGCATCTTTATTTTAATAACCCACACAGCGACCGATGGGCTGAAACAGAAGTCTGTGAAAATAGGGTTTTGTGCGTCTGTGTGTCTGTGTGTGCGTCTCCTTTCTCTCCAGTCCTCTGCTTTCCTCACGGTGCTGCCCACTCTGCAGGACCTGAGCCCTGACAGAGACAAACCTAGGAGTCTCTCTCACTGATCCGTCTGTGGTTTATGTAACTACATGTTGTTAATAATATTGTTCTATAATAAGGTGCTGCATTAACACTCCCAAGCTCCTGAAACTGAGGCCATAATGACTCCTCTCTATCAATGCGTAATATACATGGGATAAGGTATGCAGCATATTCAAGAGATAAAAAAACCAATTGTTTAATATAATCTGAGCTGGTCCACTAGCCACTGTGATTGAAACCAGTGAACCGTTGGAATCACTGTTGTATTGTACCAGGTGGGAAAGGCCTACGGTATACAGCGTCACTCCGTATTGTATGAATAGCAGTATGGATATATAAAGCATATAATCGTTAAGTAATGGAATTTCATCTTGTTCACAAAAATAGCAGCTTCCAAGCCAAAAACACCCACTCCCACACACACACACACACACGTTGTTACATATGAACATATGCATCTAGTACACGTGTATCACACGTAACAGAACATGAGGAGGATCACCTCCCTGTCTAGATGCAGACTGTATGTTGTTGTTATGTTGTTTTGTTGTTGTCTTCTCAACAACCATCTTTAGGAGACTACAGATGAGCTGGACCGTTGGGCATCTGAGAGTGGCTTGATCCAGAGGATTTGAAAGACCAAGAATAGTTTTGTGTGTAGAATTTAATAAGATCCAGTAGTCTAAACATTGAGGCTTTGGAAATATTTCCCTTCCCAATCTCTCTGCTATTGGACAATTACGTACACTACACTATAATAAGTAAGTGTATATATGTGTGTGTGTGTGTGTGTGTGTGTGTGTGTGTGTGTGTGTGTGTGTGTGTGTGTGTGTGTGTGTGTGTGTGTGGTGAACACAAAGGATCTTTCAACCAGGTGTTATTGGATATGGCCACCTTGAAAGGATCCATGATTAAATATCATCGCCGAGGGCGTGTGAAGGAGACAGAGGATCAACAGATGGCTCCTTTTTTTTGTTTGCATGATTGACAATTCTCTCTCTCTCTCTCTCTCTCTCTCTCTCTCTCTCTCTCTCGCTCTCTCGCTCTCGTTGAACCAATGTTGAACCTGAATGCCTGAACCTCATTACCATAATATTCTGCTTTAATGCAACTCTGCCTCAGAAGCACAATGACCCTGACCTGCGCCGGGAGAGGACGATGAGCGCTGCCCTGCCAGATGACGTCATGGCTCGTCCGCCCTTCTGTTTGTTGGCTTTGATGGGCACCAGTACAGCTCAGCGCTTAACCTGGGAGCTTCAGGGGAGCTGACATCATAATGTAGCCTGACTGAACTGACAAGACACACTGTCTGAATACAACTCCACAGTTCCTCTCAGTAGGTGTGGGTGGACATTTACACATTGCACAGCATAAATGTACATAGTGCATGCACGCACACACACACGCACACACACACGTGCACACACGCACACACGCACAAACACACACACAAACACACACACACACACCTCGGTCAAACAAGCACAAAGAGAGCGCCCATTGTGCCCGGAAGCTATTCTGAATCATAACGTGGTATGTAACCTTTTTGTTACATAAAGCAAGAGCCAACCATGGCAGCTAAATGAATGTTGCTGCACATCCTATCCTCAAAAATATATTTTAATATGAAGAACACACAAAAGAATAAACAGAGCGGAGCCGAGAAAATAAAGAAAAACAGAAAGTCTGACATTAAGTGGGAAACATGCACTAACAAGCAAGTAATCCAAAACACAGAAACAGAGAAATGGTGTCGGGGGCTGTCATCTCAGCCAAGAAAAACCAGAGCAATCCACACTATTCTTATCCACGGTGAGACCTGCCACGGCCACATCAGACCGTCCAGTAAGTGTCCTGCTAAGAAAGAAATGCCAACCAAGCACTGATGTGGGGATGATTAATTTAATTCAGTCTAAGCAATTCACTGGGCCGGAATAAGCTGCAACATCTCTCCAGGGCTGTAACTGAAAGCTAATTAGGTTGGACCTGCAATGCTAACACAATAAGAGACCATTTGTTGTGTTCATCAATCGTCATATGATACTCACCAGCTCAACATGTACTAGTACTTTCGTGTAAGTATAGCACATGCATCTTTATAAACAAGCTACTCACCACCGGCTCCAACATCATAACTGTGGGAGAGTGAGTATGCACAATCCAGAAAATAATTACACAGCAATGCAGCGTCGTGGGAGGACAGAAGCCCAGAGAGAACAAGTTGTGTGTGTGTGTGTGTGTGCCCATGCCCGCGTGTGTGTCCGTGTGTCTGTGTGTGTGTCCGTGTGTGCGTATGTGTTGTGTGCCTGTATGTGTTGTGTGCCTGTATGTGTTGTGTGCCCGTGTGTGTGTGTCTGTGTGTGCCCGTGTGTGTGTGTGTGTGTGTGTGCCCGTGTGTGTGTGTGTGTGGGTGTGTGTGTGTGTGCCTGTGTGTGTGTGTGTGTGTGTGTCTGTATGCATGCACAACAATAGATTTGGCATTTCGCCCCAGCAGTACAGCTGCCATGTCAAAAGTGGAGGTGCTCGTTTATAGGTTTCCTGCCCTTTGCTTTAAAAGCCTCGGAGGCGACCGTGAAGGAAAAACACGACCTGGTTCCTTCAAGGACAGACAGGCTTCCACCTCGGACCTAAACAGGATTACATCACGACCGACACCCCCAGAGGAGCTTGGCCACCACAGATACACAATTCCTATCTTCAAAGGTTGAGAACAGAAATAGTGAGATGGAGGTGGAGGAGGAAAGACAGACGGTGAGAGTGAGAGACAGAGCAACACTCTGAACGGGGCCAATCAAGACCAAAGACACAGCGACAAAAAGATGGACTCAGAGATCAAGAAGGCAGGTAGTAGAGAGAGCAGTAAACCAGTGACCAGGCCGCAACGCTGGCCTCCTGTACAGTAGAAATAGCGAGCAGCTGTTGGGACGCCACAGAACAAGAGTCTGGTCGGCCCTCCCGGGGGGGGGTAGGAGACCATGAGGGTCATTACGAGCCCCATCCTAAATCTGTCCGCCTGCGGCTCTCACGGACCTGGAGGACCCAGTGGGATCAGATGTCATTGTGATGGAGATATAGCGACACGGCTCTCATCAGACTAATAGGGTCAGCGACGCATGCTGCTCTGCCTGGACTGTAACAGTCGGAGCACGTCCTCTGATGCTGGGCCAGACAGCCGTCTCTGGGGCCACCAGGAGCTGTGGGGGACGTCTGTGGTCAAGAAGCACTCAGGTCTGGAATGAACCACGATGCGGTCGCACATCATCCTGTGATGGTAGCGGGACACCACAGGGAGAGGTTTATTCCACAGTTACCAACGATGATGAGATATGAGTTACGTTCATCCATAACGTTATGGGGGTTTTATCAACTTTCAATACGAGTCTGCACAGTGCAACGCATGTTTTTGTGTTTGTGTAGGAAAATGATGGTCGATAGTCATATTTTAGCGTTGTTGATAATGTTGGGTTTGTTCCCTTGCACTATTGTTTGTTGTACGTCCTGGCACTTGAGGAACGCACTTAATGCAGGTTGTATTCATTCATTGTACTTAATTGTGTAGCATGTACTTAATTGTGTTGTGCATGCATGTTGTGTAGCATGTACTTAGTTGTGTAGCCTCTGCAGTAGCTAGCTATCACTGCTGTGTACGGGGAATGGGGTTAGCCTGGTGATTGTTAGTACTTGCACTTGGTTCTATTAACGTCTTTACTGTACCGACGGCGATATATTGTTTCACTTCTTATGACAAATGTACTTATTGTAAGTCGCTTTGGATAAAAGTGTCTGCTAAATGCCCTAAATGTAAATGTAAATGTTTGTCCGGCGCATTGATTGATTTCGGTTTAGAGGGAGAAGTGTCCATCTAATGAAAGAATGCAGACCCATAGAGAGTTATGGACCGATCAGACATAAACACTAACATTCTGAGACCCACGGCAACTAAGAGCTTTTCATCGTCGGGGAGATGAGTGTGTTGTGTTCCAATTCACGTTTTTTAAATTGAAAACATAAATAGAGAAAGAGAAAAGTGAACACATTTTCTTCTACAAAAGTGTCAGGTTAGTCTCTGGGAAAGGCTGTTACTAACGTCTGCTTTAGAGTTAGGGTTAGTTACAGCAGTCCTGCTACGTCAGGGCACAACCCCTGGGGAAGACGACTCAGATCCAGGGCTGGAACCCAGCATGCAAGCGGCAGAGGCATGTCTGGCTGCCTGATTTGTTCGAGCGTTATTCTACCAAAGATAAATATATCTATTTAATTTGTACATTTATAAAAAATGTATTGTTAGGGTGGGTAAAGCTTGCAGAAGGGGAGCTGATAACACAAATACTGATATTATTATATTATTATTATATTATCAGTGCTTTTGGTTAGGGCACGCGCTGCTGATTTGAAGCCTTTACATTCTGTTCAGTTTACTACTCATGGCCTAGTTTGTGTTTGCCAATTATACACCGAGAGATCCCTGCTGGCAGCAACATGAAAGAAATATGAAAAAAAAGACGAGTTGTAAGACTAGATAATATTTCTCTAAGGGTACAGTAATTATAGATCATACAATAACATTTAATAAACATAAATAATAATATCAGATCTCAGATCAGATCAGATCTATCAGATCTAGAAATACTATGTAATATAGAGGTATGGTGAAATAAAAAGCTAAATTCAGATTAGACCCTTTCAATGTTTATGTTCAAACCCACGTTAAATTAACAATCTTTCAGGGCATTATTTTTATACTGAGGGGAATCATAAGCTAGCTTGATTACATCTTTCTAAACCATGTTGTTTTCTTACATGCCTTTATAATCAAACTACAATTCCCTTTGTGTAAAAAGGCTCTACTAAGGTAACCTCATGGCAGAGACTGGGGACAGGAAGGGGACGCGTTCCATCTGCTCCAGGTAACTGCCTCCGTCCTGTGATAGGACGCTCACCCCCTCACCCCCTCACCCGCTCACCCCTTCACTGCTGCTCTCTACTTTGATCACCGTTTACACTGAAATTCCAACAATTCACAAGTACAAGTAGTTTAAAAAGGAAGAGTAAACTATAAAGACTAGAATAACACAATGTTGTAATTTCATTGGTTATTATTGTCAACAGCTGCTAGATAAAATACATTTCGATAAAAACAAACCTATTCCTTGCCGACACACAGGTCCAGACAACAGACTTAAGGTGCACAGATTCTTGCGTTCGGATCAAACCACCGATTGGGTGACGACCCGCCAGGACCGGCCTATCAGGCCGCTTCACCAGGAGTGCCCCGCCAAGGAGCACGGGCGGAGAGAGGAGATCTACGGCCTGCCTCTGCACAGACCTGACCCCAAGGTGAGGGAGAAGGTGGTGGAGAAGGTGGTGGAGAAGGTGGTGGAGAAGGTGAGGGAGAAGGTGGTGGAGAAGGTGGTGGAGAAGGTGGTGGAGGTGATGCCAGGAGAGAGGAATCACAGAGGGTCCGGTTTGCACACCGTCATGGAGGACACGACTAAGGAAGCCCCCGAGGGACGCAGCGGCGCCGCAGCAAAGCGTCCCAGAGTGGAGGTGGAGCCCCGGGGGACAGAGCCCCGCCCGGGGGACGGAGAGGCACTGGACCTCAGCTTAAAGCTGCTGGAGCTGTGGGGCAACAAAGAGGAAACGAGGAAACGGCTGGAGTACCTGGAACGCTCCTGGGCTGGCAGGGTGGAGGAGGAGGAGGAGGAGGAGGAGATGGAAGCGCAGACTGAGGAAGATCTGGCATGGGACTGGACCCCGACGGACCACGGTCTGTCATTGGACGAGCAGGGGCAGCAGGAGGAGCAGGGGGAGACCAGGAGAGCGCTGCGGGCGGAGGCCCTGCGGCTGCGGGTGGAGGTGGCGGTCGTGTGGACGGCTCACCGGGGGAACCTGGCCCGCTTCAGACACGTCCTCCACGCCTGGAGGAGCACCTGGAGGTCCCGGAGCCCCCCGAGCCCCACCGGCTCTACCCCGGACCCGGACCCTGGAGAGAAGGCGCCCGCGACGGACAGACTCCAGGAAACAGATCCAGAGTCAGGTGAGGAGGAGGAGGAGGAGGAGGAGGAGGAGCAGGAGGAGGAGGAAGAAGAGGAGGAGGAGGAGGAGGAGGAGGCCGCGAGGAGTCTTGAGGAACGACGAGAAGAGAAGAGGCGAGGCTGATGGAGAGACAGTGGAAGGCCTGGATGGACCACCAGGAGATGGGGGAAATAAGAAGGATGTGAAGCGGGCAGCTGAGGGGCGGGGGGGGCGGGGTGTTAAGCGCCCACGTCCGTGCCAGGACCCGGTGTGTCAGGCGGCTGTGAAGGAAACCCTGAGCCCGACGCCGCCTGAGGCCGCGGGCGACTCCGCAGCGCGCGGTCACGCCACCGCGGGCGGGAACGCCGGCATCGTCGCGCAGACGCACACGCTGAGAACCTTCAGCAGAGTGAAGAGGTGGTTCACCGGCAGCGGTGAACAGAAGTGGACGACGCTGGAGGAGGAGGTCGAGGAGGTGCTCCTTCTGACGACCGAAAAGAGTTGCGTGAGATATTTCTGTTTTAACTGCATGAAAAAAAGATACCTTCAATTGAAACACCAGAGCGGACCGACACAGGCGTGACGTCACGCTGCATTTGAATAAAAATAATTGCATCCTCCTTCAGGCCGCGTCTGCCTCCCTCCCTCGCCGCCGGGTCGGCGCTTCTCTCTGTTGATCGGATGTGATTTTAACGGGTCGCAGTGGGTCAGCGCCGCGCCCTCCCCCCCCACCCGTGTGACTGATGGTCCGGCCAATGGCAGCAGTGGAACAACGTCAGAGTTCTTCTGCCCGTTAATATTTAAACCAGGTCTAGTTTCCATGTATAACCATTAACCCCCCCCCCCCCCCCCCCCCCCCGAGTACACACACACACACACACACACACACACACACACAACACACACACACACACACACACACAGTAAGCTGTACAGCATATGCAAATGATAGTCAAATATACACCCATTTTAAGAAATGTAAAACTCTATTTTTTGTTTGCTTGGCTGGAGAGCTCAGGGCAAAAGGTATGAAGGAAAAGAAACAGGTTTAGGTCAAGCAACCTCATTTCAGCAAACGAGCAATGTAGCCACAAGTATTAATATTGAGAAAAATGATCTAATGTCCATGTGCAATCACTTAAATGATGTATGAATCATATACAATAACAATGACGTTCCAATCAATGCATCGTTTTCAATCTTACGTATGGATTGCATCTTTAAATCTGAAGAGACGTATTGTGAGGAGAGCTGAGGTCAGCGACTGTAAAGCAGTCCGGTGCTAAAGTTAATCGGAGGTTTTTAAGTGCCCGTCCAGACCTTGGCGTTACTGCATCACTGAACCTAATCATCCGTCACTCTTCTCCGACTCCACCATGGTCACAGGAGAAAGGCACTTCTCTTCTGTACCAGTAGGGGGCGCTGAGCGCCTGGTGAGTCCCGGAGCAGAGTTCAGCATCAGTACGCAGTCACAGCACAAGCTTTTCCCTCACTAGAAAGAGGACCTCAGAATAGAAGACAAATGTCAGACGCAGGCCGGGATGAAGCGCAATGGTAAGGCTTTGCTGAACCCTAACCGGCGCAAGATAAAGCGACACTCACGTGGAGTCAACACACACACACACACACACACACATGGGGCTTTTCCACATGCTGTGATGCTGTGGTCGTGGGATAATGGTGCTCAGAATTAATCCCGCTGCCCTGAAAGAGAACCAGTGGAATCAGGGTGGAGTCCGCATGACATGAGGTGGATTAGACCCAACATGTTTAATCCACAGATGGTTTCACGGCATTAAATCTATAAAAGGATGGTGTTAACATGGCATTCACTTAATTTGATTTGCTTTTCACCTCCCATTTCTCTGATATGACTCATTAAAAACACAAAACATGGTTAGGCTCATTCTCCAACAGCAAGCTCTGTGGCTGCTCGGGGTGAGGGTTCTGCTTGAAAAAGATTGAGATTCAACGTTTCCGTTGTTTGCAGAAATGTAAAAATAGCTACGTTTCAATCTGCCGACTTGGTGGGGAAAAAAACATGTTTGAATCCAGTAAATCGGTAGGTGTAAACAAGCAATTTGTCTGTAGTGCGGTTCAGCTCACCTCTTCTCCCTCCACCTCGCCTCCACTTTCCTCTCCGGTAACTTCTACTTTTTTGCTCATTAATAAGATCCTTTTCAGCTGAGCAACCATAGGTTTCTTGTCGTCCAGCTTCTCAATTTTTTCAGTGAACCACAGCTCTACAGAGTTGCCTTTTGCTTTAGTCATTTGAAAATCCTTCTGTGGAATTTGTTTAATTAGCAGGCTACAGAATCGACATTAAATGAGCAAAAACTCGCCAAAGACCATTGAGGAAAAGACCATCAGACGTGTTAGAGAGCCGTCCACACGCAGAATGACAGGTGGAGGCTGGGTGGAGAGGATCCTCCCAGTCCACCTTTTTGTTTGCCTTTGAAATGGACATTTGTTCACGAGACACTAGGACCCCTTGGATATGATTCTGGAGTAAACACTTCACTGTTGGTTCAGCCCTCGAGGGGAACGGAGACTCGGAGAGCGCCCCCGGCTGACGCAGTGATACCACGAGCTGGTCCTGAGCTCCATCCTGGGGGGCCGAGAGGAGCTGGGGGCCCTCAGGACGTCTCCTGCTACTGGAGCGGGCCCCCCCGGTCACTATATTCACCCTTTATAATAATAATAAACCTTCAGTTTATTCTCAGTTGCGCTGTCAATGCAGTTCAAAGAATTCCCACAACACCTCTTCTGGAATAAACCAGAGAGAGAGAGAGAGAGAGAGAGAGAGAGAGAGAGAGAGAGAGAGAGAGAGAGAGAGAGAGAGAGAGAGAGAGAGAGAGAGAACCTACCACTGTATAAATTCCAGCTGCATTAAACCAGCATTACTTCTCGCCAGCGACCACAGAATAAAGCTAATACCGCCTTGGCCGGACGCCACATAAAGGGCAGAGAGATGATGTTTTATGTCCGTACTCCATCTTCATATGAACGGCTGATCCAGCGTGTTATCTCAGTCTCTGCAGCTTGCTCCCCCCTCCCCCC
>NW_028177109.1:0-21849 GCF_964030765.1 Micromesistius poutassou
GAACCCAGCGTGGTCGCTCTCTGGCAGGGCGGTTTAATAGGTGTTGTTATGTTGTTATTAGCCACGGCACCAACGGCTTCATCCACGCGGACGTCTGACACGGTCGCTGTCGGCCAGCGTCCACCACTTGGCCGGTTGGGTTTTTCTCTCCCCCTCTAAGCCCACTGTAATTAGTTTTCCCTTCTTCCTTCTCACAATCACTGAATCACTCAGCGGCAGTTAAGCCCTCGCTCTGCTTTTCATACCCGCCACGCTATCACCACTTCAATCCAGAGGCAGCCGCTTTGAGGGGCTAATTCTGTGCGAGGTTGGCTGTTGCCGGCGAATATATAAGGGTGGGGGACTGGGGGTGGGGGTGGGGGGGGGAGGCTGTCAAAAAGCTCTGCATTATCTGCACTTTCCCTAATTTAATTTGCCACTTGTTGATCTTTGGCTGTGCGTGTTGTCGTCACTGTGCTGGAGATTCTCCAACCCGGGGGTGGTGGGGGGGTCTGTTACGTCATGGTGGCGGTGGGGGCGGCAGACGTCACAGGGGAACGGAACAAAAACATCCGCTGGGAGAGAGGAGGGCGGCGATAGGAGGGAGAGAGGAGGGCGGGCTGGCTCAAGCTGAGGACTTTGAGTTGTCCTTCTGAACTGGAATTGATTGAACCACAGTCCTGGCCGCCTCTGTAAACAAGATTTGCTATGATTTGCTGACCACGGACGTGAGCAGTTGACTGTAATACGGTGGACAGAATCACTCATCATTCACTGAGGCATCCGCCTCCGGAAGGCCCCTTGAATCAAAATCAACACAAACCCACTATGGAGTAGAGAAGATCATAAAACAGACAGAGGAGAAAGATTGTAAAATTGGATGCGCCCGTCAGCATCACTTATTCATAACCGGTAAAGGGTTCGGTCGGATGGGGATGTTTGAAATGTAAGTAGCATTGCCTTTGCCCCATGAATCACATGACTCTCATTATCTCCATGATCACCTGAGATGCAGCCGAGCAGTCAAGTAATCCCACATTTGATATGACGCCAGCCCCCCCTGGGACGAGCTAGACAGAATGGCCTACTGTTACACAGAGAAGCCGGGGATGTGTGGCGGGTTGGGCTGGGTTGGTGCGCCGTGCTGTTTGTTGAGTCGATGGAATATAGATGAAAACAAGAGAAACAGGGCCAGCAATGTGAAGAAAAGGTATGCATAATGTTCAGTGCATTCTCCCCTTCCAAAAGATGTGTCTGGTGAGACAGCGAGTAGAGCGCTGATATTTTCTTGATTAACTTGTCAATCTATGCAGGAAAATTATTTTTCATCAGCCACCCTCATCAATTTCCGTTTTACTAAATTTGGCGAGTCGCATGTCTAAAACAGGATAGTACAAATTGGAACCTCTAAGCAGGTGGTTAAGCGCCACTCTTAACTGGGAATAAGGGTATCTCTTTTTAATGATCTCCAGCAGGCTTTAGGCTGCTTCCCGGTGCTTCAAAGCCTGGTGCTGCGGCGGTCTTTCCACAGGCCCAGGACCAGAGAGGCCGGCTGAGGTCTGGGCTATCGAGCAGATTCCTGTTTCAGAAAAACCTCTAAAATGCATGACATAGATCGCACGAAAAAAAGCCTTGCAGAGCTCGTGGGAATGAGATTCTTCCTAAACCGGCGAACCGTTCTCGCTCTCCTGGTCACAGCTCCTCCCCAAACTCCCCAGCTAGCCCAGCACCTCAATCTACAGTAGGTCTTCCATCTCAAGGAGTGGCACGCTCCGGGTCCAGAGAAGCCCGTTCCTCAGATCCTGTAGGCCCGCTCTCTGTCCCCCGCTGGTCCTGGAACACTGGAATCCTTTCATCTGCATTAGACATGGGGGCCAGGGCCCTCGTTTGGGAACAGAGAGCCAGGGGGATGCAGGTGGACGCACACAATATCTTCTCTTGATGCAATAAAGTCCAGTCCAGATTTCACGGATGATTTTTCTGCCCCATCTGCAGAAATGTTTGCAGTGCGATGAATGTATTAATACTCGGGGATGCGCCGTGCCATGCGGTGTACAGTTGCCGCCGCGCTTGTCGGCTACGTTTCATATTTGCTCTGCGGCGCGGCTGTACGTCAACGCCCATGTATTATTAACCGCTGGCACAGAAGTTTAGATGTAATTTGCTGGTGTGTTGCATTTAATAACCGCAAAAATAAAAATGCACCCGTATTCCAACATCCACTCTTCAAAGAGGGAGGGGAGGGGGGGAGAGAGAGAGTGTAATGAGTAGGGGCCGTTAAGTTCAAAGAGAATAGCAAAGTGTTTGTATGGAATTATATACAGGGTGAAGAATGTGCTTTCCTCAAAGTGATATTGAAAGTATTGATATTCTACATGAAAGGCCACTGAAATGGAGCTAAATGGAGGCTCCGCGGTTTAACCCGTCTGCTCTAGGCAGAGTGGGAGGAATCACTTAGGCAGATAAACTTCTCCTTTATTCTAATTATTCTTCTGTCTTCTCTGGCCTTTCTTGTTTAGTTCTCCTAGGATACAGAATGTTTGTTCCGGCTTCACTTTCCTCTGCCAGCTCTAATGTCTCCTTGTCGTTTGTGACGCGCCGTGCCTCTGCCTTAACAGCCTGAACATCTGCCATTCCTTCATGATGCTTGTTCTCCACACAGCAATCTGATGAGATGTTCCCTCACCCCTCTATATATTACATGGTTCTTGTCAAAACACACCCAAAACGCTTTCCTTCAATCCTCCGTGACTTTGAACACAATTCTCTCTCCACTTTTCTGGTTCCTCTTCTGAATTCCGGTATTTGTTTTGTATTTAATTTATTTTTGTATCAGTGTCGTTGTTTTCTCTCTTCCTGGATATCGATGAAACGAAAGGCAGCAGCAGACTTGTGTAGATGGATTTGCAGGATGCATGCTAATGAGTGGAAGAGAATGAGTCATTTGTTGAAACCCAAGGGGGTGCTGAGCGCGTGCCTCCTTGTGTGTCGACACAGGTCCCCTGTTAATGCCACTGTCACCCAGTAATGATGCGTGCACGCAGACAGATGCGCAGACACACACACACTTAATTATTATCTCTGCCTGAACAAATGATCCCAATGCTTGTTTGAGCGTTTATTTTTTTTTTTACCAAATACATGCCAGTAGATAAAAACCTACAGCTGAGAAATCATGCAAATGTGCATCAATGAATGTGCAATACATATGTTCATACATTTAATATTTGTATACATGAAACAGAAAAAAAAAAAAGGCAGGGGAAATATAATTGTATAAATGGAGTCTGTTATTGCTACAGTGTTTGGGTGGAAAATACTCGCCAACTCTTGACGGCGACAGATGAAAATTAGATAGATAAAAATGAATCAAAAATGTGGTCGACTGTCTGGGAAAAAATGACTGATGAGTACAGGAGGAGGCGAGGGGGAGAGGCTTAGGCGGGCGGATGGATGGCGGGGCGGAGGGGAGGGAGGGGGGGAGGAGGGGAGGGATGGAGGGCCGAACAGAGTGTGGAGAGCGAGAGAGAGAGAGAGAGAGAGAGAGAGGGAGAGCGCTACAATGAACGATATATAGCCCCGGGCTAACAGAAAACAATTGTTACACCTGCCGCCTATAACCCACTTCAACCTTAAATAGCAGATTTTTTTCACTCAATTAATTTCCACACATTGGAGCAGGGGTCTGGGGTCTTTTATGTGCAACTGCCAGCACACACACGCATGTGTGAGTGCGTGTGTGTGTCTGTGTCTGTGTGTGTTTGTGCATGTGTGTGCTGTGCTCTGCTGTGTGTGTGTGTGTGTGTGTGTGCGCGTCTGCGCGTGTGTGTGCAAGTGTGCGTGAGTGTGTGTGTGTGTGTGTGTGTGTGTGTTTGGCAGTAGAGCTGCACTGCTCTCTATCATTTCTCCCTGGATGGGTATGTGTGTATGGACTTGAACACACTGAGCCATGAGACTTGAATAAACAGGGAAATTGGGCTCCCTCTGAAAAGCGTTTTGGTTTTACGTGTTTCGTGAGACAAGAGATGACTTTGAGCTAAGATGAAACCGTACCCAGATTCAAACACAGGTGGCCCCATTATGCATAACTACATATATATCTTGCGAAACAGGATTTATTACTCTTATTTAAATTCCCTTCAGATTTCCTGGGCTTGCGTAGATTCATAGATGATCGCACGAAGAGTATGTTGTGCACTGATGGTAGCCATAACATTGTGACAGTCAATGTTGAATGTTGACATTCATTTGACATTTGTCTTAGAAGATTTGCCAGGTAGAATCATGCAATCGGGAGAAAAGATTTCCCAAAGGAGACTTTGGTGTTTCTAATAGTATAATTATTATTACTTCCATTTTGATGTCATGCATTGGTATTCAATTGGAGTACACAGTTGCTTAAATTTGCCACAAGCATTCGCAAGAGTTGAGATCGACGTTTCAAAACAAGCAAACGTTTATAGAATTCTCATTTATATTAAAAGATACCACCAAGAAGATAACAGACATTACCTTTCATATTGCCCAAACACAGCCGTGCCACTGTGGCCCTATCTGGACAACAGGATGACCTGCCTGAGGACCGGGAGGGGGAGAGGCGAGAGAGAAACAGATGGACATATAGATTGAAGCAGCACATGACTGAGCTGTGTCTGTGTTTGGTGAATGGAGGCCTGTTGGGGGAGAGGGGGGAGAGGGGGGAGAGGGGGGGGTGAACATGAATCACTCTCCAGTTGAGAGGAGGAGATCAGATCAATAACAGCCTGGAGTGGAGAGAGGGAAGGAGAGAGGTAGAGAGACACGGGGGGAGACTGACAGAGAGAGAGAGAGAGAGAGAGAGAGAGAGAGAGAGAGAGAGAGAGAGAGGAAACAGGACTTCTTCATCACAGGACCACCCTGGGTTTTCTTTTTTCGTTTTCTTTCTGTCCTGCTGCTTCATTGGAGGGAAGTGGGAGAAATATACTGTGGGAGAAATGTACAAGCTGATTCCTGTGTGCACAATGAGAAGAAAGTCTGTTAGAACGTGTTATCATAGTAGGATGGATGTGGGAGCCCCTGGCCCTGGCCACACTCTGGGCTTTGAATAAAGCCACACTGGTGGTTTTACCGTTGACCTTCATTTGCGCTGATGCATCACAGTTAGTGCACTTTTTAAAAAGCCATTTGATACAAAGTTTAACAACAGCTTAATTCAAACCCATTAACCTGCTGCTTCTTTATCCTTGAAGCCATAGAACTCTGTTGATTGCATGAAAATGAAATTGCCTTGTGTGTGTGTGTGTGTGTGGGTGTGTGTGTGTGGGTGTGTTGGTGTTGTGTCGATGTGTTTGCGTGTGCGTGTGCATGTACACGTGTGTAGACGACGCGTGTGTGTGTGTGTGTGCATGCGTGGGCGTTTGCGTGCGTATGTGTGTCCCCTTGCGGGGGCAGCGGGCCGGCCCAGCAGTGGTCACTTCTCATCACGCGTGCGCCCGGCCCGGGGGAAGGGCTCCCCTTTGCGGGGTCCACGCGAGCCGGGTCCCGAGACGCCGGCCGGGCTGGGTAGGCTAACCCACCCACATGACCGCGCCCACACCCCTTACCCCACCTCTACCCTATCCCCTCCTCCCCCCTTCTTCCATGACTACCCTACCGCCCCCCCCCACACACACCCCCCCCCCCACCGCCACTGTGGTGGCGAGGAGACGAGCAATTTTTTATTTCAACATGTTTTTTTTTTTTATATAGAATTTGGTCGATAAAGGTGAAGGACGTTTCATCGCTATTCTACCCCTGGCTGCGCCCTTCTTCCCTGCCGCCTCCTCCTCCTCCCCCTCCCCCTCCTCCTCCTCCTCCCCAACTCCTCTTCCTCGCCCCTGGAGCTCTCCTTCTCTGTCTCAGAGTGAATCCCCAGATATAGCCGGGCAGCTCTCCGTGTTTAATGGAGCTTAATCCCACAGATTTGAGATACGGAGCTGTGAGGTAATTCCCTTTGCGCTCGCCTCCACTAACATGGGCGGGTCACGTGACCGGCCCAGCGGCACCGACACGCCGAAGACAAACAGACAGATAGACGGAAGGAAAATGAAAAAGAACATTGCATTGCCCAAGGACAAATCTCTTTCATTTTTTTTTTGCCCTGTACCTTTTTTCTCTTCTTACATTTTTAGGAAGTATTGCGGTCAAAGAGTCATATTCTGTTTTTTCTGTCGTTATTTCCCATTTCGGATTAGTTCCGATCGCCGCGTTGCTGCACACTTCTAAACTCCTGCCCAAGCGTTTTGTAATGCACGCCGTCGTCCTCCCGACTCTGTAGCGGCGAGCACCTCCCATCGACCACATTACCGCGTCGGCTCTTCACGGGAGACTTACGCCTTCCTTCGGATGCAGGAACAAACGCAGAGAGGGTTGTCGGGGCGGCGGTCGGGGGGAGTGGGTCACGACGCAGGCTTAGTGTCCAGCGCCCCCCCCCCCACTCTATCCCCAGCGTTGGAGAGGTGTGTGGGAGGGGGGGGGGGGGGGCTGTGTCAGTCGGCCCGGGAGAGGGTTAAGAAGGGATGTCTGGCTGGAGACCCATTCGTGGGAAGCCACCGCACAGGGAGGCATTACACCCGCCCAACGCTCCTCCTTAAGTGATGAGCTGACACTAAGCAATTCACCGTTCACCCTGCCAGTTAAATTATTTTCAATCCCACCGCATAAAGCTCCCACGTCAGCCAATATGGAGAGGCCTGCTCTTCCAGCTGACACTTTTTTTTGTTTGAGAATAGCCTGGCGAGCGGTTCAATTTGCTCCCAAACTTGGATGCCGGGGTTGACTTGACGGGAGCGTCCGTGTGAAATAGGCCGCGCGGGTGATTTGCGGCGGGGGGGGGGAGGGCCACGCGTGCATGTTAAGCAGCGCTGAGTACAGCCACCGTAATAGGAGCTGTACCAAGCACTTATTTTATTTATCATTGGCGTGGAACCTTTACGGGATTGCAAACAACTCCCCGCGGATTTGTGCCCCCCCCCCATCCTTCCTTCACCTCCTTCTTTATGCTCTACCTTCTCTCTCTCTCTCTCTCTCTCTCTCTCTCTCTCTCTCTCTCTCTCTCTCTCTCTGCCCATTGTTTTCTCTCCTTCCTCTCTACCCTCTACATCACTCCCGCCCTCCCCCCCTACAGCCCCCCGCCCCCCTCCCCTCGCCGGTCCCCGCCTTGCTGCGATGCCTCTCGGGTACGCGACAGCTAATTGTCTGGGGAGTGCAGCTCCACGGTATGGTGAGAGGAAAAAAACACTGAAACCAACAACATCGCAGAAACGCTGTAAACCGATTGTCCAAAACAAAAACAGCGGGTCCGGGCACTCGTGCAGACATGAAAAAGACACATTCACACAGGCTCACACACACACACACACACACACACACACAGACATAAACACACACACACACACGTAAACACACACAGACACAAAGGCATCTGGATGTCATTCGAGGGCCCAGGGGGTTGACTGGGACGGGCCGTGTTTTTTCAAGCTGCAGTATATATGTTAATGTATGCATGTGTATTTTTACGTGTGCACATATACACATGCACATGGGATGGTGTCAGTTATTTGTGTACTCCTATAACGTGTGTGTGTGTGTGTGTGTGTGTGTGTGTGTGTGTGTGTGTGTGTGTGTGTGTGTGTATGTGTGTGTGTGTGTGTGTGTGTGGGCGTGTTTGTGTGCGTGGGTGTGTGTGTGTTTCTGACAGGTGAGAGGGGCATGTTGCCCTCTATTTTAGCACTCTCCCTGGCACTGTCACTTCAAGGTCTGCCTCACCTGCCATCCTCGGCCAGGGCCGCTGCCAGCAGCGCTCCTCTGTCCATGCCAAGGCCCTCTCTCCATCTCCTCTTTCCTGCATCCACCGCGGCTTTCCTCGCTGCTCCTTTGCATAATTACCCCAGTAATTGTGGAGTAATTGACTGCATCACCTGCTCCCAGGAAGCTCTGGCGTTGCTTAATAAACAGCTGGAACATGCGCCACACTTTGTTGGAGACTAAGAGGGACAACATATTGGGGGAGGAGACGGAAGGGGAGAGGTGGGAGACGGAGGGAGAGAGGCCAGCAGGGGGCTCCTTGGGGCTGGGCCGGGGTTAACGCAAGTGAGTGGTTTGGTAGGGAGAGCCGAGCACAGACACTTTCGGTGTAGGTGCAACACTGCCGTGTCTTTGCCCTTGCTATGCAAGACGGTGGGTGTTATTGCCTACGGAGAGATTAGTTAGAGGAGATAGTTGGAGAAGGAGTAGCGTAATGAGAAAACAGAACAGAGAGATCGGGATTGGAGATGAGGGGGAGACAAAGAGATTGGGAAAGTTTTGGGAATGAGACAATTAGATAGATGGAGGCGATGAGTAGGGGAGGGGGGCGGGGGGGGTAGGGAACGGTGGACCCCCAAAAAAGAAAAAGACTCACGTGAGAGAGGGATAGAATGATGGAGCGATGCAAAGCGCAGGCGCTCAAGGCTAATGCCATTAAGGAGCGCTGATGAATCGACACCCGCCGCGCGTTATTGACGTCCCCCGAGCTGGCCTCCCGTCGGAGCCCGGCACCCCAGCCCCGGTCTGGCCTGGCCCTGCTCCTCAATTAGACGGGCTGATTAGATTCCCTGGGCCGGGCCCCTCTCGCGGGGTGAGCCGGGTGGCATGATGGATGTGACGGGCAGGATCATCAGAGGCGGGGTGTCACCCGTGCCCTGCCTGGGGAGGGGGGGGGAGTACCAGACGATGGGTTTGACCAGCCGCCGAGGGAGCGGAGCGGGGATGTGCCGGGGGAGGGGGGGAGGGGGGTGCTAGTCTCTTATTGAGGCTGTCAATCACAGGCGCTTACGAGATAGAGGCTGCTGCTCTGTGCAGAGATCCACAGGAGTAATTACTATTCCATCTCACTTGCCATCGAGATATATGAGGCGACCTCGCAATCACTGACCTCATGCAGCTACCCTTGGCCATCTTGGAAATTGCTTCAAAACACACAATTTACATACTCGGTTAATCCTTCGGAGAGGTAATCAAAATGTAACTCTGAATGGATATCGGAAAATCGGAGGTGAGGGAATGTTTATACTAGCAATGTGATGTTTGTACTTAATTTGCTGGTGGAAAAACAACATCCTCCTATGATCAATGGCTCAGATTGCATTCCGAGCTTTTCAGGTTCCTCACTTGAGACCGAATGTGTTTAAGGGTTTGGCCAGGATGTGTCCTTAACCCTATTCTCTCCGTGTTCACGCGGGTGACAGTCTCTAACAACCATTCATCAACATCTTGGCTCTCGTGGCGCAAAAAATGGGGCAAGTCAGGTAAGTGTCCCAATTCAGCAGTTTTGAAAGGCAGTAACTAATGATATCTCAGGAACGGGGCTGCTGCTGTTTCCCTGAGAACTTTCCCTGCCTGCTCCATTGTATGTTTGTGGGGCTGGATGGCCAGCTAATGGCCTGTCTCTGATGAATTAGGGGGTCCAACACCCAGCAAATAGACCCTCTCAAGGTCAGAGCGGCCCACAGATTACCATATGCAGGGGCTTTGGCCAAGCTAGCGACGCCTCGGGACCGCCCCACCACAACGGTGGTTAGGACACAAACAACAGTTTGTTTTGTGGGGTGGGATGGTATAGGCCTCAGGGAGGGGGAGAAGGAGGGGGGGGGGGTGTAAAAAAAAGGAAGAAAACACTTTAATAGAGGAGAAAAACCTGCAATGATCCACTCCTCTGATGCCCTCAGCAGTCCCTCTGAAGCCAAGTGTCTATTTGTGCATCCCCTCTTGGTGTGCTCAGACTTATTCAATTGACAATGTTATCCTTTCCTTTATTGAAAGCTGTTATTCAAGCCTTTAGCCCATGTTGAGGAGTGCTTACAAAAAGCTCTTACACCCGGCAAAGTGCTTACTGAATGTGTTCTGGTGAAACACTTCCATATTTCAACACAATAGTGCCAAGTTGTTTTCAAATACACATAGGGCATTATACTCTATTATGCAGCATTACATTGTCACGCTTCTTTGTAAACGATCACACTCACTGTTTCAGAGCCGGCGTTTTGGCGGACACAGTTACATATGCACTCGGAAATAAAGAATAACTCCAGCAGACCTTTAATTCAGATAAACACAAACACATCGACTCGAACATAGCACAACAAAACACCCGCACCGAAATAACAAATGGATTTTACAAGACAAACACACACACACACACACACATACACAAGCTGCAACACACATACACGTGCACACACAAATGCATGCACACACACACACACACACACACACACACACTGAAGCACACAAAAACACTCTGAAGCACATAACGACACACACACACACACACACACACACACACATCCGCCCACATACTTGCCATATGTGTCTGCAGGGAGGCGGCTAAAATGTCAAGCTATGTGGTTGGCTGCCTCCTGCCAACGCAGCTCTCCTTATTTCACAGCAGCACCTGGTGGTGACAATGAGCACCGGGTGAGACTCTCCCAGGGAGGGGCGGGCGGGGGGGGGACACACACGGCGTGGGGAGGACCAAGACGGAAGATAGTGTAAGAGTAAGGGAAGGGTCGGGCGTGACAAAGGACGACAATGAAAGAGAAGGAGAATGGAGGCGGGTGGGGGGAGGAGAGGTTGTGAAGCGGAGGTCTATCCGTCCAGACAAACAGCGCCTCTCCCTGCCACCGCCTCTCCCCACCACTCCACTCCCCCACCCCCCCCCTCCAGTCTCTCTGCCTCACAGCCTCTGTCCAATTGTGTCCCAGTCAGCCCGTCAGCCTCACTCAAGGCCCCTTAATTTCACTTTGAATTGACATTGTTCGAGACCCTGCCAAAGTTTGAGGGGTTTTAGACGTATCACCAAAGCCAAGGTGCATAATGAATGAAAAAAAACCCTTCCCAAATTGATTTCCAACTAAATCAAACCCCACCATTCAATTATCTGCCAGAGCTGCCACCAAGGAACTTTAAAGTTGTATAGGTGGCAAGAGAATAACAGGCGGAAGAAAGTGGCATGGAGAGAAAAGATAGGAGGGAGGGAGCCAGGGCGGGTACGGGGGGGCGGGCGGACGGGGGACGGTAGGGTAACGGAATGCAAATGGCTCGGTCCCTGCATGGTGTCAGAACAGGTGGCCCAGTGGTAGAGCCGGCGCTGATGAATGAGCTGTTAAAAGGCAGCCCAGGGCTACCGCAGGCGCTAGCTAGTGGCAGCCCCACTTCTGCCTAGTTAAGTATTCGGCCCCACTCTGCCAAGAAGCCTTAATTGAAGAAATCATCACGGGGCCCCGGGACAGATCTGGTGTTGCAGGGACTGCAATGTCTCGTCTTGATGCACGGCCGGCCAGGGTGTCACCGTGTTGTCATGTCAAGTGATGTCCACTGATGACAGGAGGGTTGTCACGATGGTACATCTGAACTGTTCCCGTTGTGATGTTTCAGTCTTAGGTAGTCAACATTATGTCTCTTTAATTATAATTTGTTGTTTTTTAGTTAAGCAATTTACATAATTTATAATTTGATGATTGAATGAGGGATATTTGTGTATTGTTTTGAAGGCCACTAACAACATTATTGTTACCCTCTGTTGCAGCAAATTTAATTGGTTTATCCATCATTAACCTTGGAATTATCATTACCTAAATATGTGAAAATGAGCATTTACATGGGATTCATATATTTTCCATCTCCATCCTATTGCATATTCATTCATTTGATAGCAGAACATGCAGGTCAACACAGTGCATACAGCGCGGGACGTGACTTGCGTCTTCACAGCGCCAGCGGCCTGGCCAGCACAAGGGATGCACCTTAATCAGTTATTTCAGCGGGGACTAGTGACTTTCCGTTGTATAAGAGAGCAAGGGTAATTATCGGCAAATGGCAAAAAAACCTGTTCCGTCAGCAATATCAACAGCAAACCAATCAAGGCATTGACACCGGCCGTCGCCTCCCCAACAACAAGTCGCCTTCGGCCCGCCGCCGCACCTGCGCACCAGCAGCCCAATGTTTGGCTTAACTAATGAGCGCCCGAATGCAATTAGAACGCACTATCTCTGAAATTAGTCCTGCCATGGTGTTAATTACATAATTACTGAAGATGTCAACTCCGGCAGGGGGTGGATGGGCGGGGGCGGGGGGGAGGGAGGCGACGGCAGAAGCAGGGAGGCTCTCTAACCTTCAGGTTTGAACTATAGATGCTTCTTTGATTCATGATGCAGGCTTTGTGGAAAATATCGCCTTTGCCAAGTTAATTTTGAAAAGGCCAGCATATTTAGGGAAAGACAATCAGCGTGACCTTTCAGGGAACATCTCTTCTTTCCTTCCTTCTTTCTTCCGTCTTCTTCTTGGTTCTCCCCTTTTCCTCCCTCTCTCCTCTCTGAGCGGTGGAGGAGGAGAGCACCTCCTTTTGACGGCCCCGTTCGTAAATAACGGCCTCCTTTGTTTACCAACAGCCGAGCGATGAGCCCCCCCCCCTCTCTGCTGGAGTATTAGGAGGAATGCATGGGAGACGGCACTCATTAGATACAGATATTTGTTTGGGAGGCAAGTCTTCTCAGAGTTCAGACTGACAATTATAGTGTGCTTCTGCCAGCGTAGTTCGCAACTCACAGCGGGGTGCATGCGGCTTGTGTCGCGTTCGTACGTCGGCTTATTTTAGGCTTTCGATTGGGTTTTCAATTTGGTGCGGTGCAGACTTCACTAGTTGCGACCATGTACCCATTCTTTAAGTAGACGGATCTGCATGTGGGATTAATAACAGCAGAAATATTATTCTGCCTTTGTCTTTGTGTGTTGTTGTGTGTGTGTGTGTGTGTGTGTGTGTGTGTGTGTGTGTGTGTGTGTGTGTGTGTGCTGTGTATGTGTGTGAGTGTTGGTATTGGATGCGTGTGGAAGAGACAGAAATAGAACAGGGGAATAATATCCATTATATTATAAAGGACCGGTGTGTGCTGCGGTGTTTGTCCCTCGGTACGCATGAGTGTCTCAGGGTCGGATGGTTTAGGGGACCCAGACACACAGCGGCTACGGAGCTGCTGGGGCATGGGGTATCCCGGGGGGGATGTAGATTAGGGACTGTGCTGCATAATCACCCACCACCACCTCTGTGCCGTAGACGGGGATGGGGTCCCCACCACAGCTGCTTCCTCCCAGACACATCCTCACCGCTGACACTCTCCGTCGTCACCCCCAACCCCGCCCACCTGTCCTCCGTCAGGCCCGCCAGATGAGCAAACCGCCTCTCTGACCACACTGTGGCCATACACAGGGACGTCTGGCTCCACCACTCTTCCTCACTCCCCCCCTCCCCTTGTTCTTTACCCGCCCCCCTCCCCCCTGCCGCTGCCGCTGCCACCACCTCCCCTGTGCCTCAGTAGTCCGCTGTTTTCACAGGAAATTAGCCAGATGTCCCCCGAGGTGGATCCTGTGCATAGCGAGAGATCTGTCCTGTCAAGGTGCTCCACAGTTCCTGCATTCATTTGCTGCTCCACGTCTCCACGTCTGTTTTTTTTTTCTTCCCCCTGCACCTCGCTCTCTCTCTCTCTCTCTCTCTCTCTCTCTCTTTCCCCTCTCTCTCGCACACTCTCTACACTCTCCTGTCTGTCTATCGGCCTCGCGAACGCTTTCTCTCTCTCTGTCTCTCTCGCTCTCTCTCTCTCTCTCTCTCTCACGCTCTCCCCCTGACCCCCATGGGACCGTGCTGTCTTCTCAGCCTTATCCTGTCCGGCTCATCCATCAGGTGGACATCTTGGAAGGGCATCAGTTTTGACACTCTTGTCAAAATCTGACCAGGCCACTTCAAACTTGTGAGTGAGTTTGGAGTCTTGCAGAACGCTCCGTGTCTGAGATCCATTTTGCGTGTCTTTGCACACAGCTTTTCGTCAAGAAATCTGCATGTTCTGTCTTTGACCCTAATAGGTATATGCAAGAACGCAGAGAGAGGGTGTGACTATTCATAGGGATGCTCTCAAAAGAAATCTTATGAATATTATGAATTTTTCCTTTTTTTTTTTCCTCAGAGGTGACGTTGAGGTTAACCGTCATTGTAGCCGTCCATCCCTGTCACTCAAGTGACTTAGTTGCACTCTGCTGCTTTGCATACGTGGATAATTATGATGCTGTAGCGCCCCCTCCAGTCGCACACTGTGTTCTAAGTAGTGAATCTCAACCAGCGAAGAAGTTTCCATGATCTCCCATGAAGGTTTATTTACCCGGGAGTGATTGGGCTGGGGCCAACCCTAACCCCGCACTAGGTACCCGGAGCTCTTTGACCGGAGGCCTTGTGTTTATCATGCCCGTTTTATGACAGCCATAAAAGGAAATTTGATGGGCTTATGAAAACATTTCTATCTACTGGGGCCGTAATGGCTGCACCGAGACAGACTTGTAACTTCCTCTATTACCCGGTTCTGCTGGAGGCCAGCCTGTCAGCCAACCTATCTTCCTCTCAATGCACTTCTAGCTGAGAGGAGAGTGTAGGTGGTCAGTTGGAATGAGCTAAGTACAGTGTGCACTTGTTCTGCGACACCATGTGTTACGCCCTGCTGTGGTACACAATATGTTTTAGAACAAAGCTGCCGTACTTATTGTTAGATTACGCACTGGCAGCGCTCTGTGCCTCCCTGAACCAGTTCTGTCCTTGGCCTCCTGCCTGGTCTCCGGTGTCTCCTGGGAACGCCCGCGTGTCCAGAGACCCGGACACAGGTCGGCTCCCCATCCCAGATCTATGTCTTTAAGGAGAGCTGTGAGTCATTGAAATGGGTCAGGTAGTGGCCTATTTTAGCCTCTCCACAGGAGAACAGAAGGGGGGACGTCAGTCACAGCGGGGGGGCCCAGGGAGCCGCAGCACCCCCTCGGGAGCTGTCCCCAGGAAAGAATCGCTGAAGCAGGGAATTCAGTGGCCCAAGACTCCTCGCAACACAATGGACTGTCCTGCTCTGGCACATGGGACACACCGTCAGCAAAGTGCCTCTTACAGCCAAGACCGGGCCATGGGCTCCATTGTATTTCCTTTGTGCTCTTAGCAGCTCTGCATTCATTTTTTTTTCGACTTCTCCTTTTTTCTGCAGCCAAGGCAGCCACTTGACAGGTGCCAATGAAGGATGACACCCGTTTATGGGTGTCTGACACAGCATCTTACAATTGCCCATTAAAAGCTCATGATTGGCTTAAAAAAGTAAGGGAACTTTGTCTTGATCTGATGGAGTGACCAGGAAAGTTTCTATGGTGCCAAGGCCAAATAAGGCCGGCATCCCTCTCATGCTCCTGAATGGAAATGGTGTGAAATGATGTGTGCCCTGGCAGGGGCACTCTCTATGATCTCAGCCAGTAGCACACTAGCAAGATGTGCTTTGACTTGAACTAGAAAAAACCCATCAACGGGGGCCATCAAAAAGTGAAGTGGTCCCCGCATGTTAATGAATATGCTGCATTGTATCGCCACTGTACCTAGCAGTGAGAACAATGCGTCGGTAGGCAGTGTAGCCACGGATGGTCATCCATGCACATACATGTACCCAGAGACATCTGAAAGGTTCCCTTATTGAGTCGGGGGGAATACATAGACCCCTTCCGTGAGCACACACCTCTTCATGCAGTTGGCTGGCTCATGAAATATTAACAGAAGCTGCCTCCCCTCTGAATAAGCCAATAGAGTAGTAAAGGGTAAGGTCTGTCTCATACAATGTTTAATGCATGTCCTGCTGGTCCTTGACTTTGACTGGGAAACAGAGCCTTTTGTCTGTCTCTCGGGCTCCTCTTTGCGTTCCCTTTTCTGCCTCTCTTTTATTGCTATCTTGTTTTCTCTTACAATTTCCTCCTCATCTGCTGAGGTTAAAACGGCACACAGCAAGGGGTTATAAGTATAGTCGGGGAGGGAGAAGGGGGAGAGAGAGGGGGAGAGCTATGACAAGAAGTGGGATTGGGCGGACTGTATGTCCAGATGGCTAGTGTGCCGGCTCCTTCACCCCAACCTGTTGTCTGTCCTCTAGCTGGGTTTTTGTGCACAATGTGCATGGAGGAAATGATGGCTTCTCTATAGCAGTCTTTGTTTTATGAGGCATGCAGGCGCTTTCGCATCTGATGGCCATTTCTCACCAAGCCCCCCCCATCACAACAATCCCTCCCACGGCAGGCGAGCAAGCCATCCTACGGAAAGGTGTCTATTGAAGGAGAAGTACGAGGGAGCGCACATAAATGGAACAGATGCTGGGTTATCTAGCAGGCTTTTTTTTTTTATTATTGGTGGGTGGTGGGGATGAATAGTTGTACAGTTTAACTTTGTGAGAGTTGCTGTTTTTTACGTTATTGTCTCCTACCTTGGAGGGGAGCCCATGTTATTCATCACACCACGCCGTCGACCCTCTCGGTCCAACACCTTGTGGAAAATGTGACAGCGGCTCTCTCTACCTGCTGTGTGTGCGGATAGGGTGTGCGGGGGGTGGTTTTCGGAGTCCCTGTCTCCACTCAACACTGGAGGCCAGTTTTTACAACCGGTTACTTCTTAATCCACAACCATCTGGATGGCATTGATTGAGTGTCTTTCCAAAGTGCCGTACAGTTCATTCACGAGGTACCGCAGAGTTAGGGGGGAGGAGGGGGGGCGGAGGAGGGGAGCATTCCCATCTAATTACACTGAAAGAATATCATTAGTCTTCTAAACGATGATTAATGTATAAATAATAGTAACATTTATGAAGTATTAGGGTATTAGAATCCGAGTCCGATGTGAATTCATCCTTTCGTCTCAGGTAGATCTTATTGTCGGCGCCAATAGCAGACGCCATCCGTCATATCATCCCGTGCACCGCGGTTCAGAGAGAGAGTGAGCGCCGTGCGCGGAATCCATTTTATCTCCGTGGCAACTCTTGTTTTTCAGCGGCGAGTCGCCGTCCAGTCAGCTGCTGGAGAGTAGCTGACAACAAACTCTCTTTGTAGTTTTCTTCCTGTTGACTTTTCTTTCCCCGTCCCCCTCCTCCAGCGTTAAAACAAATGCCAGCCGCAGGTATCCCGGGGAAGGGAAGAAAAAGCAGCGGAGAAGTTGACATTTAGCTTAAATGGAGGTGGAACGGGCCGCAGGGACGCAGCCGTAACGACGCGGGAGCCTCCTCGTTCGCCGTCGTCCTGCTAAAACAAGATTTATGGCCTTCCCCAATCCCATCATATTTCTTGCGGCTGATGGGCACAGCGGGTGGTTTATCTGGGATTGAGGGCTTCGCCAGTTAGCCCTCCACATCAGGCTCTGTATGACTTACAGCGGAGACACAACAACCAGAGCTAGCCAGCGAGAGGGAACGCTCTAATAGGAAAGATGCTACGCACCCTGCCTGTAAGTCTCCTGTCTTTAAACAATCCCCATCCCCCCACTCCCTCCTCTCACATTCTCCTATTTGTCATTGGCTTACACGCCCTGCAAGATGAAAAACACCACCTGTGGATGAGAACACTTACCAAATGGCACGTTGCTGACGTGGTGTTAAACATGAAACAATCAGAGGTATCGGAAACAAGAACACGTAGCTGGAGAAGGACACTTCAAGGACACGGAGGAGAGTTGCGCTTGTTCGCTGTACCGACGCTAAGTCACGAGACTTAGCGTCCAGGAGAGCCCCATACGCAGCGTGATCCACTTTGTTTTTTCTGGAGCAGCACAGGTAGTTCCAGAGCAGCGAATAGAGAGAGAGAGGGCGAGAGGGGGGGAGAGAGAGAGGGGGAGCGAGAGAGAGAGAGAGAGAAGGGGAGAGGGGGAGGTGGGAAGGAGTTTGTTCTTCTTCCCGTCTTGTTCCCTGTGTGTCATTGCCTCACCCTCTCCTTCCCCTTGCCCACTTTCCTCTGGCGGTGTAATTGACAGGCTTCAGCAGTTAAGACCTCCAACAGCTCTTTCTTCATTTGGAGACACTTTGTCGGTTTTAATCAGAGCTTTAATTGGCAGGCGGAGCGTGGGTGAGCGGCACCATGGGCTGGGCCGTGGAGGGGACGCTGACTTTCCCAAGACACTCCTCTTTCTCCGTGTCTTGTTTGTGTCTCTCGCTCTCTCTCTCTTTCGTTAATTGTCCCTCCAACTCTCTGTAATTGTCCCTCTAACACTCTTTCTGACTCTCACTCTCTCTCCGTCTCTCTCTCTCTCTCTCTCTCTCTCTCACTCTCTCTCTTTCCCTTTTGATCTCTCTTTCTCTCTTTCTTTATCACTATATCCTTCTCTCACTCTCTTTTTATCTCCCTTTTTCTTTCTACGACACTATCCTTCTCTCACTCTCATTCTATCTCCATCTCTCTTTCTCTGTCCCTCTATCTTTCTCTCTCACTCTCGTCCTATCTCCCCCTCTGTGTCTCTCTCTCCTTCTCTCTCACTCCATGTGCCTTGTGTGTCTTCCAGCTGGTTCTACCATTAGATCATGTCTAAATTACTGAGCGTGAAATGTCGGTTCTCTGTGCTGCATATTTTATGTATATAAGTATATCCATAAGCTCAAAGTGTCCAGCTGAGGCGTTGGTACACACGGACTGATTAAGCCAACATTGTTTGCCGATTGCATTAGTAATTTCACATACACAGAATGGATCATCAATCAGTATGCTCATCCTATTTATCAACAGATTGTGGTGTGTGACTGTTTGTGTGTGTATGTCAGCTGTATCGCGGTATAAGCACTGACTAGAAATGAAACAACGCCACATGAATACTGTGTGCGGTACACAACATTCCTTGTTCTTTTTATTCAAATGAATGCCGCTTTTGTTGATCATTCATATTTAATTACTATATATAATTTAGGCTACAACATTACACTACAACATTCGCAACACAATGGGCTACCTGCAAAATCATAGCTGAACACATTGCAACACAGGCTTTATTTCATATCGCAGGATCTCGGTCTATTTTAAAACTTCTACTGTAGGTACAAGCCAGCATAAAACATTTACATAACAGTAGACAGCAACCTAAACAATTTATCATCACAGACACGCTGAAAAAAGCTCATGTACATAAAAAGAGACGGCGAGTATACTCCTGTGCCGTTCCCTGCGCCACCAACCTTACTTTGGTGTGTCAACCTTCATCCACGCATGGCAGATAATTAGAAAAGGGCTGTGTACATTTGAACAAACAAAACAAGGAGCGTTTACCTAAAAGTTATTTCGCTTGTGCCAAATATAAAAACACTCCCAGGGGATTTTCATTGAAACAAATAAAAGTCTCTGTCTAATGGTGGAAGATTTAGGGTTTCCGCTTTATTTAGGCTGAGGGAACATCTGTGGCTGCTAGTTGGCCTGCGAGTGAGGAGCCAGCGGGGGGGGGCTTGGGGGTAGGGCGGGCTCAGATCTCGGGAGAGCCGTGCCGGGGAATCTAGGACACCAGGAACCCTGTCTGTGGTGGTCCCTCCCGCTGAGGTGAAGCCCAGCCATAGATCATGCCTGGAAGGATAGAAAGGGGGTTGAAAAGGCTAGTGTTCGTTGTGATCAGGAGACATAGGGGGTGCGCTGACCATAAAAAAGGAGAATATGTTCCAGAATCTTCCGTCAGAGGGCTTTGTTGACAGCTGAAGCCGTGGTCTTTAACCTTGCATGGCGAAGCCTTGAACTGTCTGTCACTTTTATGGCAGGACACTTATCACTATTGCTGCACGTCTGGAAGTGGTCCTCTGTGTGCTTGTGTCTTTGTGTGCTTGTGTCCCTGTGTGTGTGTGTGTGTGTGTGTGTGTGTGTGTGTTTGTGTGTGTGGCGTGCGTGTGCATTGCGTGTTTGTCCGCGGTGTCGCAGGGCTGGCAAAAAAAAAAAAAAAGGAAGGAGCCACATTATAATCAACAAGCACCCTGTGTATTCACTAGGCCAATTAAGAGTCATTCATTTGCTAATGAAGGCCCTGTTGAGGTCTAAACTGCTCCTTTGGGGCATGCGAGCATGCATCTAGCTCACACACCGCCCTCAGCAAAGCGCGGTGCCACCGCCATAGTCATCAGCCTGCTCCTGCCGAACATGCCCGCACCCTGCCTTGCCCACTCAGCACATCTCGCCAAGCAGCCCCTCAACACTAAAAAAGTATAATTGAATTCATTATTTCCTGTTTTATGACTTGTTCCGCTGTGGTTTTAATTTGTCCTGTAAAAGATGAGGCAGGCAGGCAGTTCCATGCTTTGTCTTCCCCACCGATGCCCCCCACCCTCCCTCCCTCTCTCTCTCCCATGCTCCCGTGCTCCCCCCCCGCTCCGCTCCCAGGCTGGGGGTTTTATGAGGCACAGGGTCTCCTGTGCCGTGGAGCCGTCTCGAGCCGCTAATCAACTCCTCAAGGTTGCCCCGGCACCGCTGCCTCCGCGCGGGGAGCAGGTAGAGCAGCCTCCGCCAAACATCCCCAGTTAGCTAGCTCTTTAATGGGCTAACTGCTTGACCTTCACGGCGGACTCATCCCCACTCCCCGTCAGAAGAGGTGGTCCGTCGGCGTATTGATTCAGTCATGAGAATGTAATATGAAAACATTCCTGTCAATACTTCCTCCCCCGGCGCGCCTGCCTGCCTCCTAGGGAGGGATGATGCTCGGCGCACGCCGCGCAAGGTTATCAACCGCATCTTTGTGCTCTCCCCGAGATGTGTCTCTCGCCATAAACAGCCTGTGTTTCACAGCTTCCCAGACAGCCTTGGCAGAGCGTGCGTGCAGACAGCGCCTCAGGGCTCGGCGCCCTGGCCACGCTGCAGAGCGCCCATCCACCCAAGATTGGCGGTGCGCTCTTCCAGGCTGTCTGCCTCACATGTTCCCCAGGCGAGCGGAGGGCTAACCCGCGCAACGCCGGGGCCGTCTCCAGGCCCCGCTTTCATCCATTCATCCACTCTCCGTCTCCGTCATCCATCCCAACGTCCGTACCGTCCGTCCGTCCGTCCCCCCCGCCACGCTTTGTGTTCAGACGTTCTTCAGGGAGAGGAGTCGACCACAGCGACGGGGGTTGTTGCTGCATCTTTTCTCTGTTATTTTAATCTGGTGACTGATTGCATGGCGTCACGTTTTGACTCCGGACCCACGACCCCTCCTTGCTTTCGTCGTGTGACGGACGCGTGCGTGCAGCGCCACAACATCGCACGGACGCGCCGCATAATTGAATATGGCTTCATGCAAGAACGCAGGCCATGTTTTTACAATTTTATGAAAGAGACAGAAAATGTCAGGGCGTCGACACTGAAGAGAAACCCCGATCATAAAGTATTACAGCGCCCGTGGAGAGGCAGACGCAGCGCCGTGAATCATTTGTCTCCCCGTCGGAATTAGACGGACTCTGTAGAGCGTCTTTAGCATCCACGCAGTTAGCGGTTAGCGGTGACGGTAATGATAATAATAGGCAGCGCTCCCTGTATCAGTCTGTTTGTTTTTTACAGAGCTAAAATTGGACCGGAGTGTTCTGGGACATCTTCTAATGCTGGGAAACAGTCAGAGGTGCAGGGTGTGTGTGTGTGTGTGTGTGTGTGTGTGTGTGTGTGTGTGTGTGTGTGTGTTGTGTGTGTTGTGTGTTGCTAAATGTGGCCAGGGGTTGGTGTGGGCTGAATGTAGGGCTCTTTTCACTGGCTGTTGTTCCGTGTGGGCTGAGCTCTGATGATGTCACTTACGGTTGTTCCCGCGTCGCGGGAAGGGCGGTGGGCGGACGGGTCCTGGCACTGCGGCATCATGGGTAGAATCCGGAGGAGACGCGGCCGCGGGTTTGACCGACAGACGAGGCAGAGGAGGAGGAGGATGGAGTGAAGAGAACGGTAAAAAAAGGAATAAAAAAGGAAAAAAAAGGTAGAGATAGGTAGAGAGGGGAAGCTAGGAGAGACAGAAAAGGGAGCATTAGCTTCCCCCAGCCATCTGGCGAGGCCCCATATTTACTGCCTTACTGACAGAAAGCTCATCGG
>NW_028177108.1:0-15517 GCF_964030765.1 Micromesistius poutassou
AACAAACCTGTAAAGCTGTCTCGTTGTCTCCCATCAGCTGGTAAACTCCTCCCAGTGATCCACTAGCCTCGCCGGCCAGTGATTGGTCCTGTTGGTAGTATTTGGTATTCAGCTTTTAGACACTTTTTATCTGACTTTTTTTTTATCCGACACAGCATTCAATATTTATACAGTTGAGATTCATGCTATCTGTGAGCGGATTGATTTTAGATATCTGTTAGACTGTGGCCATTTAAAGGGCAGAAAGATCTAGAAAAATTATACAGTTTCCATGCTCTAATAAAGCCTATGATAAATATTTCAAAACATGCGTTTCGTGATAAGACAGGACACGTCGGTCAACACTGTCCATTGCTTAACAACAGTCAGTCATTATACGTCAGACTTCAGACTACTTCAGACTACTTCAGACGCAGCAGGCCTACCCCTGCTGTGTGGGCGATGTTAAGCTGGTGTTCCAGACAGGACAGGGCCTGTTCGTAGTTGCCCAGCTGGCTGTGCAGGGTGCCCAGTTCCCCGTACGCGTGGGCCTTGCCCCCTCCGTCGCCACCGAGCTCATGTGCCACCACCAACCGCTTCTCAAAGCACACCAACGCCTGCTGGAGGTTACCCATGGACCTGGGCAGGGAGCAGAGCCGAAAGTGGAGATGTGTGGTGGTGCTGGTGGTTGGGCTCTGTGAGCAAGTATGGTTGGAATGAATGGGTGTCCATTTCTATGTATTGCAGTATCGGTCCATATCAAAGATTCATGGTGGTTGGGGGATTAGTCAAGGAATTAGCATTGCTTGACTTCTTGAATTCTTGCTGGCGTACAAATAGCGAGCCTAAAAGTGGTGTTAAATAGTATTGTAGGTAGGTGGGTATAGGTACGGTTACCATTAAGTACGACGTAGTAGACGCATTTATCCAAAGCCCCCCCACCCCCCCTAAACTAAACTCACGTTTGTCTGAAAAGCACACTGTTTTTCCATAATCTAACACACGTTGCCTCAGGCTTTACAGCCGCCCAGCTCATAAGTTAATCACCGGGTTCGTTCAGCGGCTAGAAACACCCCCGGTGTAAGCCGCTTCTACAGTAATCCAACCTCTCCCTAAGCGCCCCCCCCCCACCTACCGGTGTGCATTCCCCAGCCCCCTGTAGGCCTTCTCCTGGTCCTGGACGTGCACCAGGCTCTGCGCCACGCTCAGGTACTTCTCGTAGTACTGGATGGCCTCCTCGAAGTCGCCCAGCGCGTCGTAGCAGTCGGCCAGGCTCCCGAACGCCCGCCCGCGGTCCAGCACGCCCTCGGCGCCGCTCAGCTGCTGCAGCATGGCCAGCTGCTGCTCAAAGTAGCCGATGGCCTCCTCGAACAGCCCCATGTTCAGCTTGGTGATGCCCATGTTGCCGTGCACCCGGGCCTCCAGCCGGGCGTCACGCAGCCCCTGGGCCAGCAGCAGCTGGGCCTCGTAGCACTGCAGCGTGGTGGCGTAGTCCCCCAGGGTCATGTGCACGGCGGCCAGGTGGCCCAGCGCCTGGCACTCCCCCTGCTGGTCGCCCAGGTCCCTGCGCAGGGTCAGCTCCTGGCTGTGGAAGGACAGCGCCAACTCCATCTGCCGCTGGAGCCTTTTAGGGGAGGGCGGGGGCGGGGGGGGGGGCGGGGGGGGGGGGAATAAGGTGAGGAGAGAGGATACATGCGTCTGATACATGAGTTAATTGTAAATAGTAGCAAATACTTTCATTCATGGGTGTAAGTGCACTAGTTTTGTTGTCTCTGTTGTTGTCACACTTAAAGACAATGTGGAATGGCTTTTGGAGCCCAGCTGTCGTAGTAGAACATATTTGAAAGTAACGAAAAAGGCAATTAGTTGAGGACTAAACACAGGAGGAAAGGGATTTGATTGGATGGTGCCAAATTGAAACAGTTGGCAGCAGTGTCCATACAGGCTTTATATGGTAATTAAAGTGGTCACAACCGATGCACAAATAAAACCACTTGAGTTGTACACACAACCGTTAATAAACAGCAAACAGAAACATTTCTCCGCTGGTCTACCTGTGAGACGAGCCAAGTGCTGAATAAGCATCTGCCTCCATCTTCTGGTTCTTGTGCTTCTGGGCCAGCTTGAGCTGCTGCTGGTAGAAGCGCGTAGCCGCCGGGAGACCTCCCCGACACACACACACATCCCCCAGGTTCCCCAGCGCCCGGAACGCCGCCTGCCAAACACACACACGCACGCATGCACAAGCACACACGCCACACACACACACACACACACACACACACACACACACACACACACACTCACCCAGAGTAGTATTGATCACCATCCAAGGTCTCTTAGTGAACACCTTGCCAACTGCAGAAAAGTATCGGTGAATTGTTGAATGTCGTCATATCACAGCGTCGGGTGGTGAATTGATTTAAAAATGGAAATCAATAAGCACTTTGATATATATATTGTAACTTTTGGCACAAATTGGTTAAATTATTAACATTTGTAAGAAAGTAGGACGCAATGAACAGTAACTTTATTTCCTGATATTTTATTTTATTTTATTTTGTTCTCAGCCTAACTTGTAAGTTTCCTTGTATAAAAGAGTCTGACTAATGACTCTCTAATCCATTTAAATGTAAACGGATAATAAATCTGTCACTTTGTGAACGCTATTTCAAAAAAGTGCTGTAAAATGACAAAAGAGCCTACACTCTGAGCACAGGCAGGACCCAACAGGAATAAGACCGTGGCAGTGGTGGTGCCGTGCGCTACATCTCTCTGTTGGGCGACACCCAGCCCCGGGGTCCCTGAGGTACCTGGGTGTTGTCCAGGGCCTGGGCCAGGGACAGCAGGTATCTCTGACACTCCTCCGCCTTGCTGTACTCCCCCAGGGCCTTGTGGGCCAGGCCCAGGTTGCAGTAGGCCTTGGCCTGGGCCATTTTATCCTGGAGGTCCTTCGCCAAGCCCAGGTCCTGCTCATAACACCTGGGACATACAGGAGGACGTTCATAACACCTGGGACATACAGGGGGACGCTCATAACACCTGGGACACACAGGGGGAAGGTTCATAACACCTGGGACGTACAGGGGGACGTTCATAACACCTGGGACGTACAGGGGGACGCTCATAACACCTGGGACATACAGGGGGAAGGTTCATAACACCTGGGACATACAGGGGGACGCTCATAACACCTGGGACATACAGGGGGGAAGGTTCATAACACCTGGGACGTACAGGGGGAAGGTTCATAACACCTGGGACATACAGGGGGAAGGTTCATAACACCTGGGACATACAGGGGGAAGGTTCATAACACCTGGGACATACAGGGGGACGCTCATAACACCTGGGATGTGGACATACAGGGGGAAGGTTCATAACACCTGGGACGTACAGGGGGAAGGTTCATAACACCTGGGACGTACAGGGGGAAGGTTCATAACACCTGGGACGTACAGGGGGAACGTTGATTCTATGTTCTAAATTCAATATGCAATATTTAATATTCTACATTCGACATTGTAGATTGGAGAATCTAAATTATAAATGATAAAGTCATTAATAATAATAATAATAAATCGAAATATATTTATATTCCTAATTTGTAATTTTACATAATATATATTTTATATATATTATATTTTACATAATATATATCTAAATGATTAATTATGCATTATGGATGATTCAATATGAATAACAAATTCTAAATTATGAATGGCAAATAAGACTGAGACAACCAAGAATTCTAAATGTGGTGCTACATAACGTAGTCGACCCTCGATTTGTTGTAAGAATTGCATTAGCCACACTGTCCCTGTGCAACACTGGAATCAATATTTCCACTTAGAAACAAAACAAACCAAAAAATACAACCAAACAGTTCTATTATTAACACTGTAAAGTGCTATAGTATCTATAGGAGTCAGAACAAAAGCTGAGCAAGGTTAGAGACTAAAAGACCATTACCTGATGGCGTCTCGATACTGGCCCAGGCAGTAGTACGCGTAGCCCTGGTTGTGGAAGATCTTCCCGGCCGTCTCCAGGTCCTGCAGCCCGGGGCTCAGGGAGAGGTACTGCTGGTAGTAGGGCAGAGCCTGGGCGTACTCCCCGCGGCCGCTGTGGAAGTTCCCCAGGTTGGCTGGAAACAGAGGAGGGGACATGAGGCTCGGATCAGGATCAACGCTGCTGTCTGTACATGAGCGATAAGCGGTGAGGGAAGGTGCAGCCCATACAGGTTTGTTAAACCCCCTCATTTGACTGCTAGAATCTAAAAAAAAAGATGGACAGACGGATAGACAGAGGAGACGGAGAAAAGAGACAGACAGACAGACCGAAAGCGAGAGACTACTCTCTGTCTGTCACAGACAACATAAACACAGACAGATTGACAGCCAGACAGACGGGCAGAAAGAGACAGAAAGAGGAAGACAGACCGACTGAAGGACCGACAGAAACAGATCCCACCTAAAGCCCTGGCTTCACTCTGGGTGTCCCCGAGGTCTCTGGCGATGGAGAGGTGGTGCAGGTAGTGCTGCAGAGCCTGGTCGTGGGCCCCCAGGGCCTGGTAGGCCACGGCCAGGTTACCGTGGGTGGAGGCCTGGGATGGACGGTCGTTCACCTGCCCCACAGTCACACATCTAATTTTCATCCTTGCAAAACCGTCTGTCTTAAAGTTAAACTTAAGTTTTTTGATTTGTATCATGCGTGTACGTGTGTGTGTGTGTGTGCGTGCATATGTGAGTGCACGAGTGTGTGTGTGTGTGTGTGTGTGTGTGTGTGTGTGTGTGTACGTGTGCGTGTGCATGCGCATGCATGCATGTGTGTGTGTGTGTGTGTCTGTGTACATGTGTGTCTCTGTGTGTGTCTCTGTGTGTGCGTATGTGTGTCTGCGTGTGTGTGTGCGTGTGCGTGTGCGTGTGTGCGTGTGTGTGCGTGTGTGTCTGCGCGTGTGTGTGTCTGCACGCGCGCACGTGTGTGTGTGTGTGTGTGTGTGTGTGTGCGTGTGTGTGCGCGCGTGTGTATACATGCGCTCCCACCTCCAGTGAGATCTGCAGCTCCTGCCTGTGGTAGCGCACTGCCTGGTCGTGCAGACCCAGGGCGTTGTAGGCGTTGCCCATGTTGCCATAAGCCCGGCCCTGGGCAGCGTAGTCCCCCAGCTCCTGGGCCAGGGACAGGTGGGTCTTGTGGAGCTCCAGCGCCTTGTCGTACTCCCCCCTCATCTGCTGGATGATGCCTGGGAGGGGGCAGAGCAGCGGGAAAGATGCAACCTCGTGAGCCAAGAGAAGCTTTGATGCTAAGAGGGTGAGGTAATCAGACGACGATGGATGATTAATAAAGGATGAGCTTTTTTCATCCCAGACGTGTTTTGACAGCGGAAGAAAGTTAGATAAAGGGGATTTCTGAGCAGAGAAACTTGTTTTATACTCAAAGCGGTTCTGTTTTTGTATCAAGTACTGGGTGTTAAATTGGGTAAAACCAGCGGGAAATCAAGTTGCGGAAAAACATCAAAACAAATCAAGTCAGCCTTTGTATTTCTGACCCATCACACAAAACGTTTGCATTAATCATTCATTATCTGTGGAGATTTTTCGGCAAGTCACAAAAAAAACCTTGGCGTGGCAAGGTAATGAACCTTTAACCGACTAGCCCCATATTCAACGTAGACATGCTGTAGTGTAGACTCTAGGGATCATTTCAACGGTTAAATCCAATCTGATATTCTGATGGCCTGGTTTTTCAAATGTAGGTTTTGTTTATTGAGCGCGATGGAAACGAGCGTGCCACGTGCAGAGACACGCCACCTGCCACAGTCCCTGTTCGCCGTCAGACTCTGCAAAGTTCGATCATCGTGTGTTGATCTGGCAGCGGCCTAGTGTGTTCTCGTTGTTATAAATAACTGTTTCTAGGGCCGGTCGAGCTCGATGTGAGGGGAAGTACAGAAGACAGTTGGAGCAAGAGAGGAGAAGATCAAAGAACAATAGGGGAGGAACAAACGAAGAGCTGCCTCAACTACTAACACCATTTTGGATCCATACTGACCGAGACAGGTTTGGAGCAGAGAAACTGGTGTTGAACAACCAAATTCGGAAACATTCGATTTATTTTAGATTTAAAGTATACAGCCTTATGTTGTATATTCGCTAGTTGTGACCAAAATGTATTCAAAAGAGCTAAGAGGATTATAGTGAGGCCTGCAGAGTTGGCTGGGGTTACGGTTGGTGGCAAAAAAAAAACCTGACCCACACGCACGCGAACGTGCGCACACACACACACACACACACACACACACACACACACACACACACACACACACACACACACACACACACAGTGGCGGTGAGCTGTCGACTCAGCAATGGGGTCGGGTTCACTGACTCAGATATCACTGTGGTCGCAGAAACAAAAGCCTTGTTAATAAAACATGCATTTTTAATGGCTGGAGAGAGAGAGAGAGACTACTGCAGTCATGTGACCAGGGGACCCTGGCTCATCGTCTACACCTGGCCAGGCGGAGGAGGAAAGGGGAGATCCCAAGCTCTGGGATTTGCCCTGAGAACAACACAATGCCACCTGACACGCTGTGAAGGCAACCTGGAATGGCATTTATATATCTGCCCGTTCTTTTTGTATCCTGACACATCAAATAAAAACAAAATGAAGCAGATCGTCGATCCTTAATTCAATGTGTGGAAGTTATGAGCATGAAGTTGTTGGATTGTACGAAAGAGAGAAAAAACCGAGCTCAGCAAAGTTGATCTTTGTCTTGATCAGCGGAAAGATGAAAGATCGAGGCCTGCTAGCGTGGATGACTTAGTGGTCCCTGGAAATGTGACTGATGTCCATTAGACTTTAACTCATAAACACAAGCTTTACTGTTGACTATGTGAATACTATGACTATGGAAATTAACAACATTCTTGAAGAAAATGAATGAATATTAAATAGTATGCATTTAAGCGGAATCGGTACAATCAGGTAGAACTGCTCATTCTCCCCATAGTCCTGCATGTACAGTTTAACATTTGTGGCCAAAGAAACTCAATGCAGCATTAACCGGACTGCGCCCCATTCAACCGGAGAACCAATCACTTCTATGGCGTAGCCATGGTAACAAGGGGATGGTCTGCAGACAGCTCTGATGACAGAGACAGAGAAACCTCCTCTCTGGATGGTCATCCGTGATCAATGCAAAGCCTTTAATAAGGGCTGTTCAGTCCACCTGGGGTCATTACCCAGCAGCCTCTGTGGACGTCAATAGTCGACACAGGATTGTATTATATTGTTCGTGCATAGCGATTGACACACAATAATTTATCTTTATATAGGTTTTATTTTTACTTAAGCATATTTCTAGCATATTTTTGAGTACTTAAATGTGTTGCCGGTGATTTGTCGTACGATTTCAGTGCCATGTCTTACTCTGAGGAATAGAGACTTGAACTTGCACTTTGTGTACAGAGACACGTACACACAGACATTCAAATGCACACACAAACACAGACGCACGCCAACGTTTCAATGTCTGCCACCGGAACACAGTTTTGGCAACATCAAGTGAATTGCCAAGTGATGATGATGATGATGATGATGATGATGATGATGATGATGATGAAGAAGAGGCAGGTTTACCCAGGTTGGACGAGGCTCGTCCCTGGGCCGGTCGGTCTTCCAGCTCTTGCGCAATGTCCAGCTGGTTCTGATGGTACCCCCCAGCCCTCGCCAAGTCCTGGAGAAACACACACACACACGCACACACACACACACACACACACACACACACACACAACACACACACACGCACACACACACACGTGCACACAACACTCTTATTCAACACCTGTCATACATATCACACAGTCTCCAATTGGCTTTGTTTTGGACAAACATGGACAAACAGGAAAGTGTTGGATGGGAGCATTGCCCGCCATGTTTGGTGAGGATCATGCTAACTGGAAATTGAAGGATAATGCTGGCAGATCGCGTTGGCAGCTAGCGTTCTCTGCCACGTTCGGAATGCTGACAATTGCGTACAGTTGCCAATGCTTATATGTGTGATTGGTTGATCAGTCAGGACGGCAAGTCATTTTAATGTGCAGCAATTTGGGAAATCACAAATCACATTTTTCCACTTGTGACACCATAGGCGTCGATTACGCTGGGGACGCCGGGGACGCCGGGGATGAGTACCCACCAGTTTTCGTCAAGATTAATTTTGTACCCACCACTTAAAATGACAAAAAACTTTGAATTGAATTATCTCAATGCTGTGGAATGCGCTGTTCACTTGCATGGTCCTTCCCGACTTCCAGCGGTGAATTATTTTTCGATAATTGACCGTTGCATATAATGACCGCTGTCAGGAGGAAAGCGGCTCTGATTCACGTCTCTCGTATCACTCCGCAAGTAGTCCGGTAACTTATCAACCCCAGTGTATTTGGTTGCTAAGCAACGTCAACGTCTTTGGCGGACTATTTCTCTGTTGATCAACACTACGAATGCTGGTAACAAATGAATTGTAAAAAGACACACCGTGTCAAGTTATTTTTTCGTTTTGCCAAGTAGCCGCGTAATAAGCGTGATAATGTATAGAACGTCGTCGGTCATTATCTAGAACAAGCCCCTTCAGGGCGAAGCAAGACACCTTCGCTTCGCGCGGTGCCCGGTTCGCCTTGTCTGGGCTTATTTTCCCGATAATGACCGGCGTTCTATATATGCCTTACTTATTTTTGTATGAGCTGCCAGCCTGGCTTGGACAATGATATGATATATAACTTTATTGTCAATCAGCTTGGCTGAAATTTGCCTTGCGACCCAGCAGCCATTGTATGCATAGAGCACATATACACATTACACACGACATAGCACAGTGGAAACAAAACACAAATACATATATAGACACACGCAGATCAGAGCAAATGTCCACCGCTGAGCTGACCTATGGCTAAGCTCCTGATTCAGCCTTAAGGTTGACTGATGGACGAAGGACTTCTTTAGTCTAACCTTAGTGTGTGTTGGAACACTGTATCTCCTTCCTGAAGGTAGCAACCTGTATTCTCTATACAACACATGGCTGGTGTTTGAGCTGATATTCCTTGCCAACCTCAGAATGCTGTTATCATACGTAGAGGTATACAGACTATGAAGTGGTTGTCTGACAATCTTTGAACACATGCTTAGTTGTTGTAGCAGTTGTGACTTTAAGGCTACAGACAGACATCCATACCAGGTGGTACTACAGTACTGAAGAACACTCATAATCACAGAAGTGAAAAACAAAAGAAGAATCCTTCTACTAGCACCAAAAGATCTCAGACGGCGAAGGAAATAGATTCTTTGCTTTGTATTCTTACACACTGATTCAATCTGATCTTTCCATGACAGAAGATGGTCTATTACTACTCCTAGATATGTATACAAACAGACCTGGTTGATCTGCTCACTATGAACAGCAATGGGGGATCTGTGTATCTCTAATGGTGCACGACAGCTATCAGTATAAAGGGTGAAAAGTACAGCTGAGCTTACACAACCCTGAGGAGCCCCAACATTAGTAGTTAGTGCTGAGGAGAGGGTTCTGTTCACGTTCACCCTCTGTACTCTATTGGTAAGAAAAGAAGCATACCAGTGAATTAAATATGGATTCAGTTCCAACTGTACCATCTTTGACACCAGTATATCAGACTGAATTGTATTGAAAGCTGAAGAAAAGTCTAAGAACAGCAGCCTTGCATAATTTTCATTGGACAGATCTAGTGGTTAGGGTTAGTGTTTAGTGATTAAGTGGACCAGTGTGACAACCGCATCTTCCGTACCGCAACCTTTTTTATAAGCAAACTGACAGGGATGGACTTTGTCTTTGGTTATACTAACAAGATGTTGTAACAGTATTCTTTAAAGTGATTTCATAGTCACTGAAGTGAGGGCTATGGGTCTATAATCCTTATGTTCTTTTGGACTTTGGATTTTGGGTAGTGGTTTTATGTGTGAGGTTTTCCAAGACAGAGGAATTGTGTGTGTGTCTACAGAGGTTTGAAATATTGGTTGCCACACTGGAGCCAACTCAGATGCAAATTTCTTGAGGAGAAAAGCAGTGCACTGGTCCGGCCCACTAGCTTTGTGTTAGTACACTGAAACACTTCTCTGACATCCTCTTCAGTGATGGTCATTCTGTCTGAGGGGGCAGGTGTTACAGCCTTCAGTATTTCAGTGCACTTTGAGGAATTGTCCAATTATTCGAATCTGGCAAAGAAGGTGTTTAGGTCATTAGCTAAGCCAAATCCATTGTCTGTCACAATAGGTTTGGTTGGAGATGACATTCCTGTCATAGATTTCGTCGTATCCCTTTTTGTGATTATTGGCATTAAACGCGTCTTCTAGTCTCATTTAGTTTTTTAGCTTTTTTTCTGATAATTTGAGTGCACCAAAACCTTTGTTTATGAAGGCTGTTTTCCTTTCATGTATTACTTCTTTTGTATCCTTGGTCACATAGGATTTATAATTTGGATAGATTTTTATCTCTCAACTGTACACAGAAATTAATATAATCATTTGTGACTGTGGTAATTTCATCCAATGAACCATCTCTAAACATGTCCCAATCTGTACAGTCTAGGCATGCTTTTAGTTGTTCCTTGCTTTCAATCAATGAAATGCGGTATTAATACCAATACTCTTTGGCTGGGATGCAATGATGTCACGACAATCAAGTCATTTTAGCCTGAATACATGAAGGTAAAAAGCACCAGAGAAGGTTGCTAGTACCATGGACAGTATCAGAGCGATAACCTGTTGAACTAAATGGATGTGGTAGGCTACACCACGGGATGCATCTGCAGACCACTGCCACATAAATAAAGGTAAGATGCGATATTTATTGCTTAAGATTTGCTGGTGCTGTGGTGAGGTGTTTTGTGTTTTTTTGCACTCAAGTGGTCGGCTGTTTCAACTCTTGCAATTGATGTTGGCCATAGCCACCAAGTAGCCTAACTTATCCACGGTTTGCGTTCGTACAGCGTTGGGTATAGTGGAGATGACGATAGTGGAGTAATTAGTGGAATAATTGTGGTGGGGAGTGCATGAGTTTTGGTCAGAATGCCTGATGTAGATTGGATGGATGCGTGTTGTGAATTGAGAACAGCCAGCTCATGATGTGATACAGCATTCAGCTGTGCAACAAATATTTTTTGCTTTTTCAATCTTGACGACATTTGTAGTGCAGTGTGTAGCCACACGTTTGCCCTTTCACAACTTAAACACGTAGCTAATTTCCTTTCCTAGCTCCTCTTTGTTTGTGTTGGTAGCTTAGTCATGTCATCATGTCACGTTGTCAACATTGGGTACATGGAGCACAACATAGTGGGTCATAGCCTATGTCCAATGCTTTTTGGAAACACTTTCTTCATAAAACGTCAGTTTTTTGTATACATTTTATTCATTAGTAAGCTACATGGGTACGCCGTCTTTCAGAACCTTTCATTACCTGCACTGAAGAGAAAAAAAAGAGTGCATCCTCGCTGTACCCAGCACTTCTGAAAATGCACTTTGGAACGCGTCTCCGTCCCCAGCACATTTCAGACCGAACTGACGCCCGTGTGTGACGCCACAAAAGTGGAGGGGGAGACCAAAACAGAACTCCAGTTGTCACGTCACAAGCTGATGGATTTTTTTTGAAAATGACCCTTTATGAAATAAAGGTCCCCGACCTGCATGCAGCGGGCGGCGTGGCCCAGCCCGGCGTAGGCCCTCATCTCGAAGGCCCTCTCCTCCAGCTCCCGGGCCAGCTCCAGCACGCGGGTGTGGTAGGACACGGCCTTGTCGAAGTCCCTCTGGGAGTGGTAGGCGCTGCCCAGGTTGCTGTACGCCCGGGCCTCCTCCCGCTGGTTCCCCAGAGTCTGTCACCGGAGGGATCGTCAAGCAGGTCTTAACAGGACACACACACACGCACTCACATACACCGGGGTAAACTGCTGCCACATGGACGGTGGACGCTGGTCCTCTACTCTGCGGTACCATGACCTCGTCAGCAGCATGCTGTTAACGACACGTTAACTGTTATGTGAGCTGCGTGTTACCGTGGCAACATCCATATTGCTGTCATCTGCGACATACGATTACCTTTGCAACGTCCAGGTGCTGTTGTAGCTAGATAGATACATAGATACATTTCTTTACATTTTCCGGAAATCCTTCCAAGTAGCCCCAGGGGGGGGCACGGTGCATTTTAAGAAACGCCGCAACTAACACGTTCACGTTACCTTGGCAACCTCCAGATGCTGCTGGTGGCACTGCAGGGCGTTGGTGAAGTCCCCCAGCGCGGTGTACACCGCCCCCACGTTGCCCAGCTGCCGGGCCTCGGAGAGCCGGCACTGGCTCTGCCGGGCCAGCAGCACGCACTGCTTGTGGCTGGCAAGGGCGTTGGGGTAGTCCCCTATGGAGGTGTACACGTGGCCCAGGCTGCTGAGGGCCCCCGACGCGGCCTGGGCACAGGGGGACCGGGGACCGGGGCGGGGGGGACATTTGGAGGTGAGGGTAAGTCACTTAGGCATATGCAGCAAGCAGGCACAACACACAAAACACCACAGACATGTATATACGAATAACACAATGTTAACGCACACATGTTTGATATTATTCTAGAGATAGTTTTTTGCATTTTTATGCGTTATTATAGAGTGAGATAGAGAGGGAGGTATGAGGGAGGACATGCAGCAAAGGACCACGGGCGGGATTTGAACCTGCGATCAGGACTGAGCCTGTATGGTACTTGCTATATAATGATCAGGTTTGAAAAACGGCTTTGTACATCCTTCTTGAATAACAGCTCCCTGTTAAAGGATTATAAATGTATTCATAACTATAAAACTCGTTGGCCTACATTCTCCTCTAGTTCTGTAACACGGAGCCGTCTCTTCGTCGCTTCGGTCATATTCGCCCCCCCCCCCCCCCCCCCCCCCCCCCCCCCACCCCCCCCCCCTCAAACGTCTGTGTTTGCTAGACAGGAGTACGAGAGTCGCTGGGGTTTAGAATTACGCTGAGTTTCTCAGCCCAGCGAGGACTCTCCTTTAATGGCAGTATGTTCAATTACATTGGGGTGGTACTTTTTAACAATGTGTACACAGTGTGTAATGCACGCTAAATATTGTTTGCATATAGACTACTAATATAGACGTGGATTCCTTGACGTCAGCCATTGATTTACACGCGCATAGTTTTTGTGCGGGGGAAACTGGTCTTCAACATTTTAGCCACTAGCAGCGTAAAATGATCCATGTTTGGAATATTGAGGGAGAGACTTGAATTGCTGCGGCGTGCACAGGGTCAAATCTCATTCATATTCATCCCTTAGTCCACGTCAATATTTATTCACTTTTTATCCAAATACAAGTCCACCAGACCTTGCAAAATATGAAATATGAAGAAATAGTATGCTAAATATATAAAACATGGGCTAGCTAATGTGTTCCAAACAAAACGAAGAAAAAACACATTTGTTTGTATTACTAGAATGACATTTTTTCCAGTTGATTTAGAATGGTGGTGGTGGTAGGTCAACCTGCCTTACAAGTACTTACAAGCCTCTACGGTGAACCAGCTAGAGGCCGTTAGAGGAACTACAGAATAGCCTACCCGTTAACCACCTGTACATCGTAAGAGGAACTACCTACTAGTCTCTACCGTACCACCTAGAAGCAGTAAGATGCACTATTTACAAGCTCTACCATGACCCACATAGAGGCGTTAGAGGAACTACATTTTAGTCTCTTCTGCCTGAGCTGTACAAATTAAGGCTGCCGCATGTACCATTTTTGTTTTTGATAAATGTGAACATGATTGCAATTAAAATGGAGACACATGATCTGCACTGAATCTTAGTCATCTGTCGCGTAGAGGACTCAATAAATATGTAGTTGCTCCAATTAACGATTGTATGCTTTGATGGTTCTCAGCCTTCACTTGGAAGTGGCTTTGCATAAAAGCGTCTGCTAAAATGAATGACAAAATGTAATTACATTTTATACATTCGGTGTTTATGGATTTAACCGTTGCATAACCAAGCCTGACAGTCTGTCAGGAATATGGGAGATTGTGGTGTGTTTGTAGGGCGCAGAAGAGCTAGAAGCTAGCTGGCAGATTCCTGGCTGCAGTTATTTGTTTGTGTACTGGCCATCTCTGCCCACGACAATATATGTGTATGATAAATCCCCATTCCACATGTCTTTGTTTTGATAACGTGTGTGTGGAGACAACAGAATGAGCCCATGTTGAGGCCATATTGATTGATTGCTGAAGATGGTTGACATGCTTGCTTGCTCACGAAGATCAATCATTTTCACACTGACACACACAGGCAGACACACATACATGTTAGGATGTGTACACACAACACACACACACACACACACACACACACACACACACACACACACACACACACACACACACACACACACACACACACACACACACACACACACCTCTCTATCCTTGAGCCTCATGGCGAGCACCAGCTGGTTCCTGTGATTGGTCAGTGCCTCCCGGTAGTTCCCTTTGGAGTAGAAAGCCGAGCCGAGGTTCCCATGAACCCGACACTCACCACACTGGTCACCTGTGGACAGAGACCCACACACACACACACGCACACGCACACACACACACCACACACACACACACATATATATATTTGCACACAATCACACACACACACACACACACACACACACACACACACACACACACACACTCACACAACACATATATATTAGCACACAATCACACACACACACACACACACCTTCATGTATTTTATATTCAGGTGCTTATCAATAAGGAGCAGGTAAGGATTGGTTAGGATGCCTAAGGCAGACTTCTGACAGATGGAAATCAAACCCAGTGCCTTCCTTGTGCCATCCTGCTCCACGATTATTTATTTCATATTGTATTGTTTATTTTTTCTTCACGAAAAGTCAAGACAAACTCTTCAGCTACAAAGAGTTTAACTATGAAACGTCTCTGAATGGACTGCGTAGGGTTAGCTCCAGACCCTGGCGTTAGTGAGACACGCCGAGACCCACTCCAGACCCTGGTGTTAGTGAGACCAGGAGACCACTCCAGACCCTGGTGTTAGTGAGACCACGCTGAGACCCACTCCAGACCCTGGTGTTAGTGAGACCACGCTGAGACCCACCCAGAGTCTTGGCCACCTCCAGGTCCTGCTGCATGTACGCCACGCTCTTCTCGCTGTTGCCGAGCGACCAGTAGGCGGAGCTGAGGGCGGAGAACACCGAACCGCGCAGCTTCAGCGAGCAGGTGCCTATCTTCAGGCCCGACTCCAGCACCACCACGACGCCCCGTAGGAGCCCTGGCTCACCAGCTCCTGGCCGATCACCGACACCACCACGAAGGGGCTCTTGTCCAGCTTCATCTTCTGGAGCTTCTGGTAGTGGGCTCGATGGAGTCTGGAGGAGGAGGAGGGGGGGGGGGGGGCGGACGAGGAGACGGAGCGTGAGGTGTGCGTGGATACACGCGGACGGAC
>NW_028177107.1:5000-7819 GCF_964030765.1 Micromesistius poutassou
CCGCTGATTTCCCATGGTGCTCCGGGGCGGGGAGGGATTCATACGGGAGTGGATCTCGACGCCGGCGCTCAGCTCAACGCTGCTGCGGCGAGACCGCGCCCGCCAACAGCTATCCAAGCCAGGATGGAAACCTCTGGCGTGTGCAATCTCCATGTAGTCATTTAAGTCAGACATGCCTCTCACCATGTTTACAATGTGGGAATAAATTATGTCGGGCGGTGTTCCCGCTCACGGCTCCCCTCTCCCAGGGATGGGTGGAAATGCAAATAGGGCTTCGGGAAAACTCAAGCGGAAAGCGTGGCTAAAAATAAAAAAGAGTCCTAATTTGATATAAACGACAACCTTGTCTGCTGCGCGCCGGCATCTCACCTTGTGATGGTAATTCACAGGAAATAAACATTGTTTTCATTGTTTGGTCATATTGTACAATTTTAGCGTGCACGCCGACAAGTCGCATATCTAATATGTTGAAGGACTCTCCACTCGTCCTCACGTTTGAAGAGGTCCCTCTTGAAATGTTAAACAGAGTTAGTCCTTGAGAGTTGGCTATATAGCCTCGGTTGGCTTGTTTGCCTGCATGTTTAGTTTCAGTGGCTGCAGTTTACAGTAGAAAGCAGTTGTTTGTCAAGGTAAAATGTATACACAGAGATGTATACAAACACACACACACACACACACACACACACACACACACACACACACACACACACATACACCCTTAACTACGGTGTTTGACTCTGTATTCACTAAGACATGAATGAACACCAATCCATACATACAGTAATATTATCTTTCACACGCACACACAGAGGTAAACAAAGCATACAAATAGACAGAAGTGCTGACATTTGTGCTGAAGTCGACATACATATAGATCAGGTTTCTATATCCTAGTGATAGTATGTGCCGGGGACCCACACACATATCCAAAGGTGATTCGTGAGCACCATGTGCAGTCCCCACAATGTAGTGTGATTATTTTGCTGGATCACACACACCAGCTACACACGCACACACACCGAAAAGGCTGGTTCGTGAGGAGCACCGAAAAGGCTGGTTCGTTGTAGCCCAGGCTTCATAAGCTGTGAAAAAGTTAAAAGAAGAGAGTAAAAGTCTGCTATTACTTTGTATGAATGTGTGAATGTGCGATAGCTGGCATTTATGGGGTTAACTGCGTCGGACAGAGCAGAGAGACGTGCGTCATGACGTCACGGTGAAGCGGCGTTGTAGGTGCGTATAACTGCGTGATAATTAATGGGAGAGGAGAGAACGCACCGTTCGGTTGCACGATTGAAAAATATAGAGTTAAAGTAGTTAAAAGTATCTAGAAGAAGTTGGAAAACAGTCCATGGTTGATGTTGCCCGCTCGGCGGTGAGTTTAATGTGTATTTTGAATGTGGGGAGCGTCGAGTGGAGGTGTGTGCTAACTTTTCGCTAACTGCTAAATTTAAACCTTGTGCGTTAGCCACTAGTGTAGCGACCAAGGCGAATTAGCATTGAACTCGAGTCATTGTATGGAAGGAGAGAAAACGGGGGATTCATTATTTAATTCGGACAATTATTTAATTCGGACAATTATTTAATTCAGACAATTATTATTTAATTCGGACAATTTATGCTAAAATACTATTTTGAGTTATTTGAGTTTTTATTTCATTCACTGGTAAAGTGAGACCTATGTGGATAATATATTTTTGTTAATTGATTTAAATTAATATATAGGTCATATTTATGTTATTATTTATTTTAACTGAAACAATGGCCTGTTGTAATTTACTGAGATGTATGAATGTGGCCTGTTCTACAGGTCAGGTTTTTGTGAAGGAATTGAATTGGTGACGCTCGATGTCGAGGGGACATCAGCGACACCGGTAGTCGACAATAGATAGGAGACCAGCACTGGATAGCCACCAGGCGGCTTCCAGACATCCGCTGGAGATAACAAGATGGCGAGCCGGAACTAAGGAACAGAGTCAACTGAACTACCTCCCAAACCTGCGGTGTGGTAGGAAACACAAAGATCAAAGGGCCCCAACAATATAAACTGAGCTCATAACGAAGAGAAGACCATAAAGACATTTCTTTATATTTATATTTTATTTTGCGCGCATTTTATTATTTTCCATGTTAAATTGTTGTTAAATTGTTGTTATAATTGTTGTTATAATTGTTGTTATAATTGTTGTTACAATACAGTTTTGAAACTATATTTTGTGTGAGTGTGGTCAATGTTGATGTTCCATCCTGGGCTCCATGAGCGTTAACCTGGAATCCTGGTAACTGGTCCAACTGAATTGAAACCGAAACCCAAATATACCTGTAACCTCATAAGGTAAAGAGGGGTTACATCGTTCTTGTGGTAAAAGTAGCAAGCTGCTGCAGGGCGGAGGAAGAGACGGATGGCCTGACAGATGACTAGCTGGTACAGGGATGATATGATCAGTGTCCCCTTATACATCCAGGGAGATGAGACCGGGTGGGAGTGGGAGGTAACAAGAGAGAGAGAGAGAGAGAGAGAGAGAGAGAGAGAGAGAGATGAGAGAGAGAGAGAGAGAGAGAGAGAGAGAGAGAGAGAGAGAGAGAGAGAGAGAGAGAGAGAGAGAGAGAGAGAGAGAGAGAGAGAGAGAGAGGTGGGGAAGAGATATGGGTGGAACAGTTGGGGTCGGGTTGCATTGTAAATATTATTAATTCATTTCCCCAGAGTGTGGGTCTGTTGCGAGCGAGAGTTACAGAGAGAGAGAGAGAGAGAGAGAGAGCCTGCAGGGGCGTGAGAGTCAAGGTAGTGAATAAAAGTGAATTAGGACGCGTGTATGCCTGCC
>NW_028177106.1:0-15514 GCF_964030765.1 Micromesistius poutassou
ATTAACGTGTATGAACGTGGGCTAGACAGGAAAATACATTTAAAAAAAAAACGTTTTGCTATAACCGTTATTACAGATATTTATGTATTGTGCATATATTATTATTAAATACAACAGTAGGCTAATCGTTTGAATTGAATAGAGGCGACACAGTCATTCATTACAAAAAAAAAACTCACCACGTATGCTAAATAAAATAAGCAACAAAATATGCATTTAATGGTGTGTGATCTCACCTTGGAGATAGTACGCCTTGCAGCCGTCGTCCCGGAGTTTCTGCAGAAGCAGCCCCAGCACGGAGCTCCCAGACCCGCTCTCCTGCCACTCGGACGTCGCCTCGTCGTATAAAACCACCATATCCGTTTTGCACCGCTTCACAAACTTCTCCTTGTCCTCGTTATTGGGGATAATGGACCGGATCGGGAGGTTGCCCTTCTTCAGCCTCCGGAGCATCAAGCCCGGGATGGCCAGGTTGATGGCCGACTCGACGTGAGAGGACTCGTAGAGCTCGTGCGAGCGGCAGTCCAGCAGCAGGAGCGAGCAGCTCGCCCCGGATTCCAGTTCCTCTTGCAGCCATTCCGCGCTCTTACTCGACATCATCATAGTCACGATCATGGAACCGCTCCAAAGATTGATTTTCATCAGGGAAATATTCTTGTTGTCTCCTGGTTGTGACGGCAAAGGGGAATGGGAACCAGAGTGATAACCCCCCAAAAAATCACTGCGTCCAACTTCCCAGCCTCTGCGACGGCGGGCGAAACACCTCCAGCGATGTCCCTCGCAGAAGCACGAGACTTTAACATGCAGGGATTTCTTCGCTCTCCTCCGCTTCAGCTCCTAATACACAAGTGGAGGTTTCATTCTACTCTGTGGACGTCCGCTTGGCCCCGTAGTCCTAACTTTGCGACGCCAATAAAAAGCCGTACCCACTGATACACTGACAGTAAACAGTCCTATTGAGTTTTCGGATGAGGTGTTACTATAGCACCATGGTTAGTATTTCTCATTCCCCGACGACGCAGAATCTATGGTTCCTCATCTCGACTGAACGCCGTGACAGCCGCGGAATAAAACAGGCTCTGCGGGCATGTCATTGAGGGAGAGGGAGGAGCTGGACGAGAGATTTAAAGGCACAGACGCCAGAAAACCCCGTTGAGAAGCAGTAGCCTCTGTGCTGATGTTCTTGCGCTACCCATTCAGTAATTATGGCACATTTGGCATTATACGAGCTGTTACACAGTTAGGCTACAACACGTGCTCAGTGTTTTGAAAACCTCCAGGAAATACAGCAACGACAATCCAACTGTTGTGATCCTTTTTGTCATCGAGGTCAATGTATTCTTAAATAGACTTGTAACTGGATGTAGGCCTATCACATCTGGATTGGTTTAAGGTCACAATGATGACAAATAAATTGGTTCCTTTTCACAGATTCACTTTTTTTTTTGTTTCAATGTGGTGATATAAAAATAATTGATTTTAATATATTTAGTTATGGAAGTTGTAAAGGCTATACAACCTATATTATAGCCTTTATAGAAGTTGCAGCAGTTGTCTTTATCATCAATGCCCGATGAAGACCATTGTAGTGTTTTGACAGCAGGAGCGTAGTGCTCATCCTGGATACCGCTTTCCACTCCATCTTTGGTTTATTTTATTAGGCCGGTCGCCATGGGGATGTTGCATAAGGCACTTTGATAAGAGAGAGGCACATTTTGAAACGTATAGCAGCAATGACCCCTAGCAGGGGTCTGCCCAAAGTATTAATAATGCATTCAGCCTCTGTGTGGTTACACCCTTGTGCACTGGGACACACACATACACACATACACACACGCACACGCACGCACACACGCACACACAATGATCTAATGATGCCATCAGCAGGTTCTGACAGAGGCTGAGGGTAGCATTTGATTTCCTCACAGCTGCAGGGAGGAGAAGTGGGGGATTCACCAGACGCAGACAATGGTCCTTTATTCCCCCCAAAGACTTACACACACACACACACACACACACACACACACACACACACACACACACACACACACAAACAAACATTAACACAAGTACTTGCCACACACAAACACACACAAAAAAAAGAAATTGCCCTTAACAGGACAATCCCTCGTTCTGCAGAAAATTGACGCTGTCTGTACGACAATAGTGAATCTGTCCAACAATAGTGAATCTGTGACACGTGTGGAGGGAGGGAGAGAGGCCAATGACAGACACACATCATGTCCAATTCCATCTCCTAGTTCATACTATGTGCTGACAGTTCCATCACACTTCCCCAATTATCACGGGAGAAGTTAGGGTGAATTAGGGTCATTCCGGTCTAAACAAAGTAGCAAACTGATTTATAACAGTGTGCGGTCATGACTAATTGAATGATTCAAATATGAGCTTTTTTCTATATATATATACTCTATATATACGGCTAAAGGCTACATAGCACATTGATGAATATTTGATATTTTATTGAATATTTTATTAATGAAATCCTCCACTTATAATTAATGCTTCCAATATTGCAACTTTCCATAGTTGAATGAATTTGTCTTAGGTTTGTATTATTTTACACACACACACACACACACACACACACACACACACACACACACACACACACACACACACACACACACACACACACACACACACACACACACACACACCTTTCAAGAGAGCATTTCCATTTGATCAAACATTGCCATCAAGAGGATCCAATGATTATATTGGGGGGAAAAAGACAAACCAAACCTTAAGGCAGCTGAATAACGTCATCATTCAGCTGCTCCAGAAAGCTATAATGTGATTATCTGAAGACAGGAGGCGAGATACGCACCGCTTTACATCAGGCAGTGCAGCAGCTGTAGCAGATACCTTAGCCTGCTCCTCTCCACTGATGCTCTGAACGAAAGGTACAATTACACGTGCCCCAGAATACCCCACGGGCGGAGGTGGACCCCCATATAAGGAGAACCAAGACAGATGTTTCCTAGTGAGTCTGCTCACGTGGGGGGGGGGGGGGGGGGGGGGGGGGGGAAGCTCTCGTCTGCAGGGGAAACACTTATCGGGTATAATGTTTGGGTAGAACAAGAACAAAGTGGTCCTATGTCTTCCTCTTCATTTTCTTCTAAACGGTTTCACTAAAATATCACAGCTTTTTATCCCTCTCCAGGAAGTTCCTGAAGCGAATTCCGATCAAGTCTCGTTTCCCTAACATCTTACCGCCCCGGCCCCCCCCCCCCGGCCTCCGGGGGGAAACGGAGTGGGAAGGGAACCCGACGTCTTGCCATTCAGGTTCTAGGTCTCTCTGTCTTTGCGCTCGACTCGCCCACGGTGGGAGGTGGGCCACTCAAAAGTCTCCCACGCTTCAGATGGCATTTCCTCGACTGCTTCTCTTCCAGCCCCCTGATCCCCCACCCCTACCCCCACCCCCTACCTCTGCAGGCCATTCATGTCTGGGAAACACATCATCTTGCTCTTCTTTCCCTCTTTTACTGATGGACACGATTCCGTTTCCAGATTCATCTTATCGTACCGCGTAGGATTTACATACAGACAGCTTCCCCGCTTGATGGTGAATTACCTTGACCATCAAAGAATGAACCCTTAAGAGCCGTCAGGAGGACTTGAAGTGCATCTTCAAGTCCTTCTGAGTTGCAGAAGTTAAAGAGCAACCATACGTCTGAACTCAATCGCTGGAGAAGAGCAACGACACGTTACAATACACCAAAAGAATGAGGCGATTCCTCCCTGAATCGCCATAGTATATGGGTTCCTTTCCAATAAAAAAGGAGCCTTTGTATAGGCCTGACTGTTCACCAGGGGGGGCATCCTTCCATCATGTTTCTTAAGACATTTTCGCCATCTCTTCATCGACTTGTTTTCAGGGAAGTCTGAAGACAATCTCACATGTGACAGTATACCGGCATCAAGGGCGTATATATTTCCCAGGGCTGGTAGGTCACAGGACGAGTTTCTCCACCTCGACATGGGAACCACGCTTGAACGGCTCTCGCATTGTCAAAGACCTCTACGAGGCAGCGGAAGGTGGATCTACTCCAACATGTACGCTATGAAACCCGTGAACCATGCAGAACCAGTGGGCCGGAGAACAACATGTGTTGCTCTCAACTCAAGAGTGTGTGAGGAGGGTGGATGCTATTAATATTTAAGGAGACCCGCACATGGCCTGGGTACGCAAACACATTTGTTTACATACATTTGCGAGTGCCCTATACATGGGCCTGTGAACTGTAGGCAGTCCCTGAGCGCCAGAAAAACCCCTTTGGAGGAGAATACACGATCAAAGCCCATGCTGAAGAGTTTCAGGCTGAATTTTTTATTTGATTATTTTCCTTTTTTTTTGTGCAGAGGAATCGATTGAAAAGGCCACCGACAATGACGTCATGAAATAAAGTCTTATCCTTTGAATGATCAAAGAGTCAGAATTATATAAATTGAGAAGACATAGGCAATTTACAATATAATTCCTTTAGCACAACCACTCGTGACCATGCCACTGCCCTATAGCTTGACATAGTACTGTGTGTACATTTGTCCCCTTATAAAACTTATTAAATTGTTAAGGAAAATAATCAACCAAAGTCACCTTGGAGGACTATTGTATTCAAAGACTACATCACACCCCAGAAACATTATTAAAAGGACTATACAGCATAGACGCAACTTTCACCTCCAACTAAATCTTATCTTTCTGTGTAAACATCGTAGCTTAGTAGGCAAGGCTGTTCCTAGGATTATAAAAGATAGTAAATGAGTCATACTTTATGTGGTAAATCTGGCTCATTCACACACACACACACACACACACACACACACACACACACACACACACACACACACACACACACACACACACACACACACACACACACACACACACACACACACACACACACACACAAACGCGTCATAATCACCATGACAGCCAAGTTACAGGGCTATAAAACTAAGCGTCCAAAGGTGGCCCTAGAACATATTACACGTTTTCTAATGAGCTCATCTTGGTACAATAGTTTTACCTTTACTCCTCTTTTGGCATCATTAATCAAACCATACACCGCAAATATGGTGAGTGATGATCATATAAAACAAATGTTATCACTGCATTTTAATCATACATCGTACAGGTTTTTATAACTTTGAAGAGTTGCGTTTGAATACGAAATTGAATCTGAATATAGGCAGAACCGGTTTTCAAATGAAAAGGTGAGGCTGTGGTATTACCCGGTTTGTTTTGAGGGTTGGCCTATTATAAAGTAGGCCATGAATTATGCATGCTCTTCGAAACACACCTTAAAGCATGTTTGAGCTAGTTTCACTTCCAACGATTGCGACGCATTAGGTTATTGTTGTGGTATTTATGAAGCTCCGCTTGGAGAGAGCTAAAATAAAATGACTGCTATTAGCAATAAAGTTAGGAGTTGGCCTAGATTATGGCTTTTTCGGTAATGATTGTATACTAAATGTGTTGACGCAATATTGTCCCTTAGCAAATCACTGTTTCCAACATACTTCAAAAGTTAAACCACATGGAGGAAAATATGTCTTAAAATTTAGTGTACAATTAACAATTTAGTGTACACACTACAATTACTTTAATTATAATCAAGCAAAATAATATACTTTTTTTGACCTTATATTGCTATACATCCAAGGCAAGGCAAGGCAAGGCAACTTTATTTATATAGCACTTTTCATACACAAGGCAGACTCAAAGTGCTTCACATATAAACATTGTCATACAATAAAATAAAATAATAGATAAGTAAAAAGTAAAATAGATAGAAAGTAAAGGCAAAGTTAAAAAACAACATTTTAGAAAGGCAGAGTTAATAAAAATGCATTTTAGAAAGGCAAAGTTACTAATAAAATAAAAATAAAAATAGAAGCATTGTAGATTTAAGATTTAGCAGAAAGCTAAAGCAAACATAAAAGTCTTCAGTCTTGTTTTAAAAGCTGTCAGAGTTGGGGCAAGTCTTAAATCCTCAGGGAGTTTATTCCAGCTATTTGTTGCATAGTAAATCCTGCTTCCCCATGTTTCGTGTTGACTCTGGGGATAATTAACAGATTGGTCTCAGAGGATCTTAGTGGTCTAGAAGACTTATGTAGTGGAAGCATATCAGTTAAATATTTTGGCCCTAAACCATGTAGGGATTTGTAGGTTAGCAACATGATTTTAAAATCAATTCTCTGACATACAGGGAGCCAATGTAATGATTTGAGAATTGGTGTAATATGTTCACATTTTTTGGTCTTTGTTAGAACTCTAGCAGCAGCATTCTGAACAAGCTGTAGTTGCCTTAGAGTTTTTTTTGGGAGACCTGTAAGGAGACCATTGCAGTAATCAAGCTTGCTAGTGATAAAGGCATGTACAAGTGTTTGTAAGTCTTCGGTAGACATGAGCCCTCTAAGTTTTGCTACGTTTTTAAGGTGATAATATGCAGATTTTGTAACTGATTTGATGTGACTGTCGAAATGTAAATCTGAATCCATAATAACCCCTAGATTTCTGGCTTTGATTGAGGTTTTCAAGGACAGAGAGTGAAGGTGTTGGGTAACTTTAAGCCTTTCGGTTTTAGCACCAAATACAATTATCTCGGTTTTGTCCTCATTTAGTTGAAGGAAATTTTGGCACATCCAGTCTTTGACTTGCTCAATGCACTGGCACAACAGATCTATGGGCTGATAGTCATTTGGTGATAGAGATACATAGATTTGCGTGTCATCAGCATAGCAGTGATGGTCAATATTGTTATTTTGCATGATTTGCCCTAGTGGGAGCATGTAGATGTTGAATAGAGAGGGTCCTAAGATCGAACCTTGTGGGACTCCACATGTCACGTTTGTTGATTCTGAAACAAAGTCGCCAATGGAAACAAAGTAGTTCCTATTTTGTAGGTAGGACCTAAACCAATTTAAAACTGTGCCTGAAAGCCCCACCCAGTTTTCTAATCTGTCCAAAAGTATTGTATGGTCTACAGTGTCGAATGCAGCACTGAGGTCTAGTAGCATTAGTATTGAGATTTTGCCAGAGTCTGTGTTAAGACGGATGTCGTTTACAACTTTAATAAGGGCGGTCTCAGTGCTGTGAAGGGGTCGAAATCCGGATTGGAAGGTGTCATAGCAACCAGTTGATGCCAGGAAGTCACTAAGTTGCTGGAGGACAATTTTCTCAATGATTTTACTTATGAAGGGTAGATTTGATATTGGTCTGTAGTTGTTAATAACAGAGGCATCTAGGCTCCGCTTTTTTAAAAGGGGTTTGATAACTGCAGTTTTTAAGGCTTTTGGGAAAGTGCCTGATTGGAGAGAGTTGTTAACTATTTGCAATATGTCTATTGCTAGGCAGTCAAAAACATTCTTAAAGTGGTTGGTAGGTAAAGTATCAAGGCAACAGGTGGATGGCTTCAGTTGTGTCACAGTTTCCACAAGAGTTTTAGAGTCTGTGACATTAAAGCATGTCATTGCCACGTTACTTTTGCCTGAATATGGTGGTAGTCCAGCATTTTTGTTTAAAGTGGAGACATTGATGGCGCGTCTGATGCCTTCAATTTTATCAGTATAAAATGCTGCAAACTCATTGCATTTCTGTGTGGAATGAAGGTCAGGTGGAATTTGTGTTGGGGGCTTGGTCAGTCTGTCAACAGTTGCAAATAGGGTTTTGGCATTATTAGTATTGGTTTTAATGATATTGGAGAAAAATGTTTCTCTAGCACTTTTTAAGTCTAAATTGTAAGCACGGAGGCTCTCTTTATAGATGTCATGGTGTATATGAAGTTTTGTTTTACGCCATATGCGTTCAGCCTTCCTGCATTCTTTTTTCTGGGCTGTTACAAAAGCAGCTTTTCTCCAAGGTGCCTTTTGCTTTCCAGAAATCGTTTTAACCTTATAAGGTGCAATGACATCTATGACTTTCAAAATTTTCAAATTAAAGTTTTCTAAAAGATCATCAGCAGAACATGGGTTGAGAGGTGGTAGCAAGGAGATGGCCTTTTTAAAAAGTACATTAGAATGTTCATTGATATACCGTTTTTTGACAGTATTTGATTTTGTCTGTATGTCGGGAATAAAAGATATATTAAAGAAAACACAGAAATGGTCAGACAGTGAAGGATCAGTCACAGAGAGATCTGAAACATTGAGACCCTTTGTGATAACCAGGTCTAGAGTGTGCCCCTTACAATGAGTAGCCTCTTTCACATGTTGAGACATTTCAAATGTGTCCAAAATGGTAAAAAGTTTTTTTGCACACTTATCATTAAAATCATCAGTATGAAAATTGAAGTCACCAGTTATAACTAGACAGTCAAAGTCTGTGGAGATGCTAGACAATAATTCTGTAAAGTCATCGAAGAAATTTGCAGCGTATGTGGGTGGCCTGTAAATAATTAATAGGAGAACTCTGGGGGAACATTTCAATACAGCACAAAGGTATTCGAATGATGGAAAATCACCAAATAGCATCTGTTTCCCCTGAAATACATTTTTAAATATAGCAGCAACCCCTCCACCTCTTTTTCCAGATCTACATACATCAAAAAAGTTATAGTTGGGAGGAGCTGTCTCTATCAGAACGGTTGCACTGTTATTTTGTTCTAGCCATGTTTCAGTTAAAAACATAAAATCCAGTTGAGAAGTGGTAATAAAATCATTAACTAAAAAAGATTTGTTATTAAGAGACCTAACATTAAGTAGACCCATCCTGATGGTGTTATTGATAGGCTTTAAGGTTGATTTTGGTTTGGAGGGAATAGGTATGAGATTTGAGAGGTTAGCAGTGCATCTAAGTTTCCCTTTGTTTACTCTCTTAGTGATTACAGCAGGAATGCAAAAGTTGCCATGTTTTGATGTAGGCAACCTTGGGTTCAACAGATTATGCAAAACTTCCTTTGTGCTGTGTCTACGGCTGAACCCTTTTTTGTCTCAGTAATAATCAGGACTACTATCAGTACAGGGAGGGGGGGGGTGGGGCGCCCTCCGCTTGGGTGTTATCAGACTGTGGTCATGACATGGGGATGGTATCATTGACACAGATGCAAGTTTGATGCCAACATTTCTCCGTTTCTTAAATTCATCTGGAAAATCATAAAGGGAGGAGACAGTGGAACTGGAGTTGTCGTTGTGGCTATGGGAGAGATGAGGCTGGTGGTCATCATCAATGGGGGACAGCTGGAGGTCATCATCGATGGGTGAGTGCTGGAGGTCATCGTCGATGGGGGAGTGCAGAGGAGGGGGGTGGCCGTTCCTCGCCAAGCCAAGTTACAGTTGTTACCTCCAAGTAACAACTGTAAGCAGATATCCTTCTTTTTTTATGGTTAAAGCAGACTTTTACTTTTTCTTTTAACATCCGAAAAAGTAGAACAGGAAAATGACAAACGGGCCCTTCTCTAGAAAACGGATGAAATGGAAAACACCGTTCAGGGAGTGAGAGCCAAAAGCGTGGGTCAGAGAGTATAGGTGACCGATGCCAAAACGCAGCCACAGACGACAAATTACAGCCCCGTCCCCCCCACCCCCACCCACCCACCCACCCACCTCCCTCGTCAAGCACTGGCCAAACAATCAGAGAGAGTGGGCGGGGCTGGGGAAGAGGAGGAAGTGAAGAAAGGAGAGCAGAGGAGAGCCCATTGGGAGGAAGGCGGCCTCAACAGGAAATGAGGCACCCTGGCGTCGTGCCATGTCGAGCAGTGGCCAGCGGAGCTTACACAACTCACTTCTTCATCATTTTTCATCATCATCCCTCTTTTTTCCCTCTCTTAAAAAAAGGTTCTTGTTAAAGTCAATATGTACTTATAATAGTTTTGAATGTTTAGTTTAATATTAGTTAAACTGATACCACAGTTCAATTGATGAATTATTCAAATAAATTATTAGAAGTCTAAAAACACTGGCTAAATGTATGTATGTTTTGGACCACATGTTTAATACATATTATTCAAGGTTCTTCACATGAGTCATCTTGCGGTCGTGTGAATAAGCCAATGTAGGAATAAGCATTAAGTGAGTCGAACTGCCACCTGCATTAACAGTACGCTCCATAAAACCCATCTTTAAGGCAACCTCATACCTTCTCAATCCATAAACCTGGAGGAAGAAAATATCTAAATCATTGTCAAGAAAAAATGCTACGGAAAGTAGACGACGATAAATAATGGACATGTCCAACTGCTTAACACACACACACACACACACACTCCAGTCAGTGGTGGCTGACTGGAGGAGCCCCTGCACACCAAAAAAAAAAAAAATCCAGATGTACTCCTCATCACCAGGATTAGCAGCAACCCCCACCACACACACACACACACACACACACACACACACACATACACATACACACACACACACACACACGTTACTGAGTTCCCTCTCCCGCTTTTCCCTCCCTGTACAATTGCTGCTCCTGGCAGGCAGTCTGGTGGAGGCCCATGCTTAAAGAACCTTGATTTTTTTGTGTGTGTGTGTGTGTGAGTGAGTGAGTGTTTTGTGTGTGTGAGTGTTTCTGAGTCTGTGTCTGAGTGTGAGTGTGTGTGTGTGTGTGTGTTCGTTCTAGGGCCCCAGACAGGAAGGAATAGAGTGGGCCCGGCAGCACCGCTTCAGAATTCCGGTTTTTGCTTTTCTTATATTTATTTTCCATCAGCACAGAGTCCTGGTTGGCGTTTCAAAAAAAAAGAAAAAAAGCCACAAATACTTTCCTGTTAATGATGTCACCCTATGCTTTGGCTTGGGTTCCTACTAGAGCAAGACGTTGAATCATCCCTTGTGGATGCTAGATGTTTGTGCTGTGGTCCAGTTGTTGGTGGAGATGATGCAGGGAATACTAATTACAACCAGATCCATGTTTAGGAAAAGGTCTGGCCGAGATGCCTTCACTGCAACATCCGTACCTTCATGACCGATATCTAAATAAAGGTTTGTTTAACAAAGGATTAGGGGAGGAATGTGTACACTTCAGACAGAACCAAGCGAAAGGAGCCAGGATATCTTAAATTAGTTTCTTCGGACTGAAAAGCCCATGCGAGAGGAACCACAGTGAGGTCATCGTTTTGGCAAGGACTATGACAACAAAGCTCTTTAAAACACACACACACACACACAAATAGCTAACAAAATAGTCAAGTTAAGTCAAAAACGATTTACTATAAAAGTACACAATATAACAAACATGTACAGTACAATTATTTACATATTGAATTGCCGCTATAAAACCCTTCACAATCAGGGATTCTACACCAACATTAAAAAAATATCTTCCCAGATCAATAAGAAAAGGCACAATTATTAAAATCATGGAAATTCAAGGCATTTGTTACCCAGGTCAACATAAAATCCACTGCCGAAGGATTAGTTGGTTTCGCTTTTTGAAATAATAAATATGTTTAAACATTGAATTTAGTCAAAATGCCAGATATGTAAACATTTTATTAATGATAGTTTGAATAAATAGATTAAAGTTTATTTCAATTGTGAGTTTAATGGAAGCTGAACTTACAAAACTACTTGAGTCTAAGGAATGTTTAAAAAGGTGTTGCATGTTCGTGATACACTGCACTAATTGAAAAAAAAAAAAACTGGTACTTATGTTATTTCTAAATGAAGTTCACACCTTCAAAGCTACAGAGGCACTCACACACCGAGATGTAATGCAACCAAGTCCAAAAATAGTCATGGGCACACAAGCTGCGATATGGTGGATGTGCACACTTCCCCTCTCCGACACACCAACGCTTGGTGACAGCTCCTTGCTCAGCAGAAAAGCCTCTGCGCTCAGCACTATTCTAAGTGAACCAGTCCTCTAATAGTTGAATCCTTCACTCCTATCCTCTAACCAAGAGAGCGTGTCATGTCGGTTGTGAACCGCCGATGCGCGTCGTCCAATCAGATAAGCTTGTGTGGTCCATAAACCCGCTCAGGAAGTGCGTCTCATGTACGTGCGTTGCACACAGGGTGTTTTCTTTTCTTAACCGCTAAATGTTTGAGGACCTAAAATGGGTCCTTTACATGCTAAAAAGTAAAACGGGGCTATTTGAAGTGTGCTCGTGTCGCACCCACTGTGCTAGACCCCACTGTGTACCAACCACAACATTGTACATGCTGCCAATCTCATGCCAACACCCCTCCCTCTTTCCCCCTGTCCCCCCCCCCCCCCCATCCCTCCCTGCTGTGGAGACACCCGGTGGAGGGGGGCTACCCCTGGCTGTGGAGCTGCTGCTGCTGCTGGACAATGTCCACCTGGTTCTCCAGGCACTCCTTCAGCTTGTCCTCCGTTAGTGTCAGCCTCTGCTCCAGGATGGACACCGTCTGTGACAGAGAGGGTAACAGAGAGACAGGACAAAGAGTGGAAGAGGTCACATACCGTATGACGCCTTTTAAACTGTCGGAGGCTGCAGATGGAAACCCCACGTTCCTTCATTGATCTTACACATACAAATTCCCTAGAGCTGAAATGTACTTTTCCCCCCTAAAAGTGAGTTACATGGATGCTTGCTTACAGACATACAGTACTCCCCCCCTCCGGCTCTTCCCCTTTTCAATGAACATGAATCATTTTCTTCTGAAGACTGTATCTGCATATTTCCTTGCAATAGCATACGCAGTAGGGCCTGCGCAATGGAAACACACCGGATAACTAGAACCGCAAAGAAGTCTGGCAGAAGATTCCACACGTGGAATTTTAAATACGAGTGTGCATTTGATCATCCTAAATAGAGGAGCAAATTGGATGAGCGATGAACAATTTGTTGAGACCCACAGTTCCACAAACGGCACACCTGGGCATCGGGAGGTAAAGACGTGGTGGATAAACTATAGACGTTTGAGATAAACTCTAAGAAAAGAAAGGACGTGTTCATCTACTAAAGCGCTGAGGGGTGGTGAGGGCTGGATAAAAAGGTTATCCCTGTTGTGGGGGATGAGATGAAAGACAGCGAGGCAGGGATGAGTTCAGGAGAGGAAGGATGGAGGAGGGGGAAGGAGGGAGATTAGATGGATGGAAGACGCGAGGGAGGGCTGTACAGAATCAGCCTGACAGTAATGCACGGGTAATGTGTTTTAGCCTTTTTAAGAGAGGAGGCAGCTAGCGCTTCTGTGTCTGTCTGTCTGCGTATGTCTGTGTGCCTGTGTGCCTGTGTGCGTGTGTGCGTGTGTGTGTACATGCAAGACAATTCATCAGATTATTGCCGTATCCAAGCTCAAGAGCTCCAAGCTCCTTTAGCATCACGGGTTTGTGTTCGTAAGCCTAACGAAAATGGAGTCGTCCTGAAATTCACTTGAAGTAAAATCACATTGATTGTGATGAATTCAAATTTTTTTTTTGGTGTATCTACAGCTGATACAGAACATGTAGGATGTGTCCAGGTTGATGAAATACAAGCATTATTCTGATTGAAGTTCTGTCTGAAAAAACGAAGCAAACAAAAATCTAACAGACCCAACAATATAAATAAAGAAAATGATTAGTTCATAGAGATCAGCCCCATCAGTCTAGGACTGATGTACCGGTATTATGGGTGGATGTTTGAATGTGGGTGTGCTTTGTTTTTAATTAAAGTAGAAAAGTATACATATATATATATGATTACGTAACACTAATAAGAGGCCCAAATTATTCAGTCTATGCCTCAAAGTCCTGCCAAAGTGAACACGTAATGATTCTGCTTAAGCAGTCCGGCCCTTAACCCTTGACCAGTTATGGCCCTGGAATCACTTCAGTGAAACGTCCGACGGGTTTTCTTCAAATGTCCTCCATTAGCGTGTGTGTCCACACTGTAATTGTTGAATTAAACAAATTAGATTTGCATGTACAGACAGCGAAGCGGTTGGTTCCCATAGCAACCGTAACAGCTCCAGTGCGGTAGCTGGTTATGAATTGTGTAATTATAGGCGTTTGCCTGGATGGCAGGCCTGGTAATGGGAGGTCTCCGTTTTGGCCGTTACCCGCTTCTTTTTGTCACAGTCTCGATCCATTGGGGAAGAATCACAAATAGCTTTTGTAGCATTTTCAGCTTTGTGTCAAATGACAAAAAGCCTATTTTAAATCATTAAATAAAAACATTGGATACAATCAAAGGATGTGGATATCCATTGTATGTATGTGCTATTTAATTAACATGCCTGTCTGAATATGCAGCACATCCGGTTCAATATTTAATAACATATTGTTAGCCATGTTACTCAACCGAAGTCATTGTTATTTAATTAACATTGCTCTAAGCATGTTTTAAGGAAGTAGCACACCATTTCCAGTGGTACCTCACCTGTATTATTTTCACAGAATACACAATAAAATCTTTCTCTCTAGGTGGGAACCTGGCCTGCCCACTCATTCACAATGGCTGAGAGATGTCAGATGTTATGCAAGGTTTCAGAAAGCATGGGGACCTTTTTTTAAACTCATTCAAGGCTTTGTAAATGCTTGATAATCACAGTTAAATGGAATTGCAGTCTTCCCATTTCATAATCGTTGATTACTATTGCGATTTGTGCTGATACTGACATATTCTCACTGGCAGTGACTTGGGAGGGATAATATTTGCGGTACTTTTTATTTATTCCTTTCATATAACGAGTCTAAAACAAATGTACAACTTTGCTCTTTGTTATATTGAAAACTAAATAAAAAGATTTTGATTCAAATCTTTTTGCTGTATATCTATATATCTATACACGTTTCAAATCTTCACTGGCGCGACACCTGGCAGGACAGGTCGTAGGACTCGTAACAGAATCAATCCTCAATCCTGAAAAGTGCTTTAATCTACGTGAGGCAGTAAAGGGTTACACCTTATTAATAAGAAGCATGCTGATAGATAAAAGAGGTGACAGAAAAAAGGTATATCTAAACAATAAGCTTTGGAAATCAGAGTAGACCAAACAGCTGTCGTCCTGTTTTTGACGTTCCTGGGTGTGCGTCAGTTAATGCATTCCTCCTTTACAGACCAAGTAAGTTAACACTCTGATGAAGCCTGATACCATTGAGGAATCCACCCAGAATCCCCCCGCCAAAAGGAATCAAAGGACTGTGTGGCTTGACAAACATCTGACACAATAGGCTGATGGTTATTGAATTCCTAACTTTTCATAGACAGATCATTTGTCTAATGTCTACACCGAGTCTTGATTTTTTTTGTCATCATTCGTAGCAATGTGTGTACTGTGTACCCTTTCCCACTGAACATACTGTGATGCGTCATTGACATAAATATTAGTCTGGGGCCACATCAAGGGCCGCATGAACACATGGGAATGTCACACAACGTTGACGTGTCAAAACACCAACCGCATATGAATGCAGCATCTGCACCCCGGCATCCAACGTTAAACCGTTTGGACGTATCAACGGGATGAATAATGATCACCAAATTATCACTCAAGCCTGCCCTATATTTACACGAGTAGCAGCCTAGTGTCTCATAGCTCATGAAAACCCACACTGTGTGGAGAGAGAGAGAGAGGAGAGAGAGAGAGAGAGAGGAGG
>NW_028177105.1:0-21347 GCF_964030765.1 Micromesistius poutassou
TTGGTTTTGAGCACAATTCACGTGTCAGGGTCAAAAACACATTTTTGGTCAAAAAGTGATTCTCTCGCTCTGAAAAGCATTTTGCACGCATAAAAACTGGAAAAGTGAATAACTCAGTCACTTTCAATGCAAACGTGTAACTGAGCTTAAATAGGGTTATTTATGCCATTGCGCACCATTTGGAAGTGGAGAGCATTTGTTTTGAGCAAAATTCACGTGTCAGGGTCAAAAACACATTTTTGGTCAAAAAGTGATTCTCTCGCTCTGAAAAGCATTTTGCACGCATAAAAACTGGAAAAGTTGATAACTCAGTCCCTTTCAATGCAAACGTGTAACTGAGCTTAAATAGGGTTATTTATGCCATCGCGCACCATTTGGAAGTGGAGAGCAGTTGTTTTGACTATAATTCACGTGTTAGGGTCAAAAACACATTGTGGGTCAAAACATGCTTTTCTCGCTCTGAAAAGCATTTTGCACGCATAAAAACTGGAAAAGTTGATAACTCAGTCCCTTTCAATGCAAACGTGTAACTGAGCTTAAATAGGGTTATTTATGCCATCGCGCACCATTTGGAAGTGGAGAGCAGTTGTTTTGACTATAATTCACGTGTTAGGGTCAAAAACACATTGTGGGTCAAAACATGCTTTTCTCGCTCTGAAAAGCATTTTGCACGCATAAAAACTGGAAAAGTTGATAACTCAGTCCCTTTCAATGCAAACGTGTAACTGAGCTTAAATAGGGTTATTTATGCCATCGCGCACCATTTGGAAGTGGAGAGCAGTTGTTTTGACTATAATTCACGTGTTAGGGTCAAAAACACATTGTGGGTCAAAACATGCTTTTCTCGCTCTGAAAAGCACTTTGCACGCATAAAAACTGGAAAAGTGAATAACTCAGTCACTTTCAATGCAAACGTGTAACTGAGCTTAAATAGGGTTATTTATGCCATCGCGCACCATTTGGAAGTGGAGAGCAGTTGTTTTGACTATAATTCACGTGTTAGGGTCAAAAGCACCTTTTTGGTCAAAAAGTAATTCTCTCGCTCTGAAAAGCACTTTGCACGCATAAAAACTGGAAAAGTGAATAACTCAGTCACTTTCAATGCAAACGTGTAACTGAGCTTAAATAGGGTTATTTATGCCATCGCGCACCATTTGGAAGTGGAGAGCAGTTGTTTTGACTATAATTCACGTGTTAGGGTCAAAAACACATTGTGGGTCAAAACATGCTTTTCTCGCTCTGAAAAGCATTTTGCACGCATAAAAACTGGAAAAGTTGATAACTCAGTCCCTTTCAATGCAAACGTGTAACTGAGCTTAAATAGGGTTATTTATGCCATCGCGCACCATTTGGAAGTGGAGAGCAGTTGTTTTGACTATAATTCACGTGTTAGGGTCAAAAACACATTGTGGGTCAAAACATGCTTTTCTCGCTCTGAAAAGCATTTTGCACGCATAAAAACTGGAAAAGTGAATAACTCAGTCACTTTCAATGCAAACGTGTAACTGAGCTTAAATAGGGTTATTTATGCCATCGCGCACCATTTGGAAGTGGAGAGCAGTTGTTTTGACTATAATTCACGTGTTAGGGTCAAAAACACATTGTGGGTCAAAACATGCTTTTCTCGCTCTGAAAAGCATTTTGCACGCATAAAAACTGGAAAAGTTGATAACTCAGTCCCTTTCAATGCAAACGTGTAACTGAGCTTAAATAGGGTTATTTATGCCATCGCGCACCATTTGGAAGTGGAGAGCAGTTGTTTTGACTATAATTCACGTGTTAGGGTCAAAAACACATTGTGGGTCAAAACATGCTTTTCTCGCTCTGAAAAGCATTTTGCACGCATAAAAACTGGAAAAGTTGATAACTCAGTCCCTTTCAATGCAAACGTGTAACTGAGCTTAAATAGGGTTATTTATGCCATCGCGCACCATTTGGAAGTGGAGAGCAGTTGTTTTGACTATAATTCACGTGTTAGGGTCAAAAACACATTGTGGGTCAAAACATGCTTTTCTCGCTCTGAAAAGCATTTTGCACGCATAAAAACTGGAAAAGTGAATAACTCAGTCACTTTCAATGCAAACGTGTAACTGAGCTTAAATAGGGTTATTTATGCCATTGCGCACCATTTGGAAGTGGAGAGCATTGGTTTTGAGCATAATTCACGTGTTAGGGTCAAAAACACATTGTGTGTCAAAACATGCTTTTCTCGCTCTGAAAAGCATTTTGCATGCATAAAAACTGGAAAAGTGAAAAACTCAGTCCCTTTCAATGCGAACGTGTAACTGAGCTTAAATAGGGTTATTTATGCCATTGCGCACCATTTGGAAGTGGAGAGCATTGGTTTTGAGCACAATTCACGTGTCAGGGTCAAAAACACATTTTTGGTCAAAAAGTGATTCTCTCGCTCTGAAAAGCATTTTGCACGCATAAAAACTGGAAAAGTGAATAACTCAGTCACTTTCAATGCAAACGTGTAACTGAGCTTAAATAGGGTTATTTATGCCATTGCGCACCATTTGGAAGTGGAGAGCATTTGGTTTGAGCAAAATTCACGTGTCAGGGTCAAAAACACATTTTTGGTCAAAAAGTGATTCTCTCGCTCTGAAAAGCATTTTGCACGCATAAAAACTGGAAAAGTTGATAACTCAGTCCCTTTCAATGCAAACGTGTAACTGAGCTTAAATAGGGTTATTTATGCCATCGCGCACCATTTGGAAGTGGAGAGCAGTTGTTTTGACTATAATTCACGTGTTAGGGTCAAAAACACATTGTGGGTCAAAACATGCTTTTCTCGCTCTGAAAAGCATTTTGCACGCATAAAAACTGGAAAAGTTGATAACTCAGTCCCTTTCAATGCAAACGTGTAACTGAGCTTAAATAGGGTTATTTATGCCATCGCGCACCATTTGGAAGTGGAGAGCAGTTGTTTTGACTATAATTCACGTGTTAGGGTCAAAAACACATTGTGGGTCAAAACATGCTTTTCTCGCTCTGAAAAGCATTTTGCACGCATAAAAACTGGAAAAGTTGATAACTCAGTCCCTTTCAATGCAAACGTGTAACTGAGCTTAAATAGGGTTATTTATGCCATCGCGCACCATTTGGAAGTGGAGAGCAGTTGTTTTGACTATAATTCACGTGTTAGGGTCAAAAACACATTGTGGGTCAAAACATGCTTTTCTCGCTCTGAAAAGCATTTTGCACGCATAAAAACTGGAAAAGTTGATAACTCAGTCCCTTTCAATGCAAACGTGTAACTGAGCTTAAATAGGGTTATTTATGCCATCGCGCACCATTTGGAAGTGGAGAGCAGTTGTTTTGACTATAATTCACGTGTTAGGGTCAAAAACACATTGTGGGTCAAAACATGCTTTTCTCGCTCTGAAAAGCACTTTGCACGCATAAAAACTGGAAAAGTGAATAACTCAGTCACTTTCAATGCAAACGTGTAACTGAGCTTAAATAGGGTTATTTATGCCATCGCGCACCATTTGGAAGTGGAGAGCAGTTGTTTTGACTATAATTCACGTGTTAGGGTCAAAAGCACCTTTTTGGTCAAAAAGTAATTCTCTCGCTCTGAAAAGCACTTTGCACGCATAAAAACTGGAAAAGTGAATAACTCAGTCACTTTCAATGCAAACGTGTAACTGAGCTTAAATAGGGTTATTTATGCCATCGCGCACCATTTGGAAGTGGAGAGCAGTTGTTTTGACTATAATTCACGTGTTAGGGTCAAAAACACATTGTGGGTCAAAACATGCTTTTCTCGCTCTGAAAAGCATTTTGCACGCATAAAAACTGGAAAAGTTGATAACTCAGTCCCTTTCAATGCAAACGTGTAACTGAGCTTAAATAGGGTTATTTATGCCATCGCGCACCATTTGGAAGTGGAGAGCAGTTGTTTTGACTATAATTCACGTGTTAGGGTCAAAAACACATTGTGGGTCAAAACATGCTTTTCTCGCTCTGAAAAGCATTTTGCACGCATAAAAACTGGAAAAGTGAATAACTCAGTCACTTTCAATGCAAACGTGTAACTGAGCTTAAATAGGGTTATTTATGCCATCGCGCACCATTTGGAAGTGGAGAGCAGTTGTTTTGACTATAATTCACGTGTTAGGGTCAAAAACACATTGTGGGTCAAAACATGCTTTTCTCGCTCTGAAAAGCATTTTGCACGCATAAAAACTGGAAAAGTTGATAACTCAGTCCCTTTCAATGCAAACGTGTAACTGAGCTTAAATAGGGTTATTTATGCCATCGCGCACCATTTGGAAGTGGAGAGCAGTTGTTTTGACTATAATTCACGTGTTAGGGTCAAAAACACATTGTGGGTCAAAACATGCTTTTCTCGCTCTGAAAAGCATTTTGCACGCATAAAAACTGGAAAAGTTGATAACTCAGTCCCTTTCAATGCAAACGTGTAACTGAGCTTAAATAGGGTTATTTATGCCATCGCGCACCATTTGGAAGTGGAGAGCAGTTGTTTTGACTATAATTCACGTGTTAGGGTCAAAAACACATTGTGGGTCAAAACATGCTTTTCTCGCTCTGAAAAGCATTTTGCACGCATAAAAACTGGAAAAGTGAATAACTCAGTCACTTTCAATGCAAACGTGTAACTGAGCTTAAATAGGGTTATTTATGCCATTGCGCACCATTTGGAAGTGGAGAGCATTGGTTTTGAGCATAATTCACGTGTTAGGGTCAAAAACACATTGTGTGTCAAAACATGCTTTTCTCGCTCTGAAAAGCATTTTGCATGCATAAAAACTGGAAAAGTGAAAAACTCAGTCCCTTTCAATGCGAACGTGTAACTGAGCTTAAATAGGGTTATTTATGCCATTGCGCACCATTTGGAAGTGGAGAGCATTGGTTTTGAGCACAATTCACGTGTCAGGGTCAAAAACACATTTTTGGTCAAAAAGTGATTCTCTCGCTCTGAAAAGCATTTTGCACGCATAAAAACTGGAAAAGTGAATAACTCAGTCACTTTCAATGCAAACGTGTAACTGAGCTTAAATAGGGTTATTTATGCCATTGCGCACCATTTGGAAGTGGAGAGCATTTGGTTTGAGCAAAATTCACGTGTCAGGGTCAAAAACACATTTTTGGTCAAAAAGTGATTCTCTCGCTCTGAAAAGCATTTTGCACGCATAAAAACTGGAAAAGTTGATAACTCAGTCCCTTTCAATGCAAACGTGTAACTGAGCTTAAATAGGGTTATTTATGCCATCGCGCACCATTTGGAAGTGGAGAGCAGTTGTTTTGACTATAATTCACGTGTTAGGGTCAAAAACACATTGTGGGTCAAAACATGCTTTTCTCGCTCTGAAAAGCATTTTGCACGCATAAAAACTGGAAAAGTTGATAACTCAGTCCCTTTCAATGCAAACGTGTAACTGAGCTTAAATAGGGTTATTTATGCCATCGCGCACCATTTGGAAGTGGAGAGCAGTTGTTTTGACTATAATTCACGTGTTAGGGTCAAAAACACATTGTGGGTCAAAACATGCTTTTCTCGCTCTGAAAAGCATTTTGCACGCATAAAAACTGGAAAAGTTGATAACTCAGTCCCTTTCAATGCAAACGTGTAACTGAGCTTAAATAGGGTTATTTATGCCATCGCGCACCATTTGGAAGTGGAGAGCAGTTGTTTTGACTATAATTCACGTGTTAGGGTCAAAAACACATTGTGGGTCAAAACATGCTTTTCTCGCTCTGAAAAGCATTTTGCACGCATAAAAACTGGAAAAGTTGATAACTCAGTCCCTTTCAATGCAAACGTGTAACTGAGCTTAAATAGGGTTATTTATGCCATCGCGCACCATTTGGAAGTGGAGAGCAGTTGTTTTGACTATAATTCACGTGTTAGGGTCAAAAACACATTGTGGGTCAAAACATGCTTTTCTCGCTCTGAAAAGCACTTTGCACGCATAAAAACTGGAAAAGTGAATAACTCAGTCACTTTCAATGCAAACGTGTAACTGAGCTTAAATAGGGTTATTTATGCCATCGCGCACCATTTGGAAGTGGAGAGCAGTTGTTTTGACTATAATTCACGTGTTAGGGTCAAAAGCACCTTTTTGGTCAAAAAGTAATTCTCTCGCTCTGAAAAGCACTTTGCACGCATAAAAACTGGAAAAGTGAATAACTCAGTCACTTTCAATGCAAACGTGTAACTGAGCTTAAATAGGGTTATTTATGCCATCGCGCACCATTTGGAAGTGGAGAGCAGTTGTTTTGACTATAATTCACGTGTTAGGGTCAAAAACACATTGTGGGTCAAAACATGCTTTTCTCGCTCTGAAAAGCATTTTGCACGCATAAAAACTGGAAAAGTTGATAACTCAGTCCCTTTCAATGCAAACGTGTAACTGAGCTTAAATAGGGTTATTTATGCCATCGCGCACCATTTGGAAGTGGAGAGCAGTTGTTTTGACTATAATTCACGTGTTAGGGTCAAAAACACATTGTGGGTCAAAACATGCTTTTCTCGCTCTGAAAAGCATTTTGCACGCATAAAAACTGGAAAAGTGAATAACTCAGTCACTTTCAATGCAAACGTGTAACTGAGCTTAAATAGGGTTATTTATGCCATCGCGCACCATTTGGAAGTGGAGAGCAGTTGTTTTGACTATAATTCACGTGTTAGGGTCAAAAACACATTGTGGGTCAAAACATGCTTTTCTCGCTCTGAAAAGCATTTTGCACGCATAAAAACTGGAAAAGTTGATAACTCAGTCCCTTTCAATGCAAACGTGTAACTGAGCTTAAATAGGGTTATTTATGCCATCGCGCACCATTTGGAAGTGGAGAGCAGTTGTTTTGACTATAATTCACGTGTTAGGGTCAAAAACACATTGTGGGTCAAAACATGCTTTTCTCGCTCTGAAAAGCATTTTGCACGCATAAAAACTGGAAAAGTGAATAACTCAGTCACTTTCAATGCAAACGTGTAACTGAGCTTAAATAGGGTTATTTATGCCATCGCGCACCATTTGGAAGTGGAGAGCAGTTGTTTTGACTATAATTCACGTGTTAGGGTCAAAAACACATTGTGGGTCAAAACATGCTTTTCTCGCTCTGAAAAGCATTTTGCACGCATAAAAACTGGAAAAGTTGATAACTCAGTCCCTTTCAATGCAAACGTGTAACTGAGCTTAAATAGGGTTATTTATGCCATCGCGCACCATTTGGAAGTGGAGAGCAGTTGTTTTGACTATAATTCACGTGTTAGGGTCAAAAACACATTGTGGGTCAAAACATGCTTTTCTCGCTCTGAAAAGCATTTTGCACGCATAAAAACTGGAAAAGTGAATAACTCAGTCACTTTCAATGCAAACGTGTAACTGAGCTTAAATAGGGTTATTTATGCCATTGCGCACCATTTGGAAGTGGAGAGCATTTGTTTTGAGCAAAATTCACGTGTCAGGGTCAAAAACACATTTTTGGTCAAAAAGTGATTCTCTCGCTCTGAAAAGCATTTTGCACGCATAAAAACTGGAAAAGTTGATAACTCAGTCCCTTTCGATGCAAACGTGTAACTGAGCTTAAATAGGGTTATTTATGCCATCGCGCACCATTTGGAAGTGGAGAGCAGTTGTTTTGACTATAATTCACGTGTTAGGGTCAAAAACACATTGTGGGTCAAAACATGCTTTTCTCGCTCTGAAAAGCATTTTGCACGCATAAAAACTGGAAAAGTGAATAACTCAGTCACTTTCAATGCAAACGTGTAACTGAGCTTAAATAGGGTTATTTATGCCATCGCGCACCATTTGGAAGTGGAGAGCAGTTGTTTTGACTATAATTCACGTGTTAGGGTCAAAAACACATTGTGGGTCAAAACATGCTTTTCTCGCTCTGAAAAGCATTTTGCACGCATAAAAACTGGAAAAGTTGATAACTCAGTCCCTTTCAATGCAAACGTGTAACTGAGCTTAAATAGGGTTATTTATGCCATCGCGCACCATTTGGAAGTGGAGAGCAGTTGTTTTGACTATAATTCACGTGTTAGGGTCAAAAACACATTGTGGGTCAAAACATGCTTTTCTCGCTCTGAAAAGCATTTTGCACGCATAAAAACTGGAAAAGTTGATAACTCAGTCCCTTTCAATGCAAACGTGTAACTGAGCTTAAATAGGGTTATTTATGCCATCGCGCACCATTTGGAAGTGGAGAGCAGTTGTTTTGACTATAATTCACGTGTTAGGGTCAAAAACACATTGTGGGTCAAAACATGCTTTTCTCGCTCTGAAAAGCATTTTGCACGCATAAAAACTGGAAAAGTGAATAACTCAGTCACTTTCAATGCAAACGTGTAACTGAGCTTAAATAGGGTTATTTATGCCATTGCGCACCATTTGGAAGTGGAGAGCATTGGTTTTGAGCATAATTCACGTGTTAGGGTCAAAAACACATTGTGTGTCAAAACATGCTTTTCTCGCTCTGAAAAGCATTTTGCATGCATAAAAACTGGAAAAGTGAAAAACTCAGTCCCTTTCAATGCGAACGTGTAACTGAGCTTAAATAGGGTTATTTATGCCATTGCGCACCATTTGGAAGTGGAGAGCATTGGTTTTGAGCACAATTCACGTGTCAGGGTCAAAAACACATTTTTGGTCAAAAAGTGATTCTCTCGCTCTGAAAAGCATTTTGCACGCATAAAAACTGGAAAAGTGAATAACTCAGTCACTTTCAATGCAAACGTGTAACTGAGCTTAAATAGGGTTATTTATGCCATTGCGCACCATTTGGAAGTGGAGAGCATTTGGTTTGAGCAAAATTCACGTGTCAGGGTCAAAAACACATTTTTGGTCAAAAAGTGATTCTCTCGCTCTGAAAAGCATTTTGCACGCATAAAAACTGGAAAAGTTGATAACTCAGTCCCTTTCAATGCAAACGTGTAACTGAGCTTAAATAGGGTTATTTATGCCATCGCGCACCATTTGGAAGTGGAGAGCAGTTGTTTTGACTATAATTCACGTGTTAGGGTCAAAAACACATTGTGGGTCAAAACATGCTTTTCTCGCTCTGAAAAGCATTTTGCACGCATAAAAACTGGAAAAGTTGATAACTCAGTCCCTTTCAATGCAAACGTGTAACTGAGCTTAAATAGGGTTATTTATGCCATCGCGCACCATTTGGAAGTGGAGAGCAGTTGTTTTGACTATAATTCACGTGTTAGGGTCAAAAACACATTGTGGGTCAAAACATGCTTTTCTCGCTCTGAAAAGCATTTTGCACGCATAAAAACTGGAAAAGTTGATAACTCAGTCCCTTTCAATGCAAACGTGTAACTGAGCTTAAATAGGGTTATTTATGCCATCGCGCACCATTTGGAAGTGGAGAGCAGTTGTTTTGACTATAATTCACGTGTTAGGGTCAAAAACACATTGTGGGTCAAAACATGCTTTTCTCGCTCTGAAAAGCATTTTGCACGCATAAAAACTGGAAAAGTTGATAACTCAGTCCCTTTCAATGCAAACGTGTAACTGAGCTTAAATAGGGTTATTTATGCCATCGCGCACCATTTGGAAGTGGAGAGCAGTTGTTTTGACTATAATTCACGTGTTAGGGTCAAAAACACATTGTGGGTCAAAACATGCTTTTCTCGCTCTGAAAAGCATTTTGCACGCATAAAAACTGGAAAAGTTGATAACTCAGTCCCTTTCAATGCAAACGTGTAACTGAGCTTAAATAGGGTTATTTATGCCATCGCGCACCATTTGGAAGTGGAGAGCAGTTGTTTTGACTATAATTCACGTGTTAGGGTCAAAAACACATTGTGGGTCAAAACATGCTTTTCTCGCTCTGAAAAGCATTTTGCACGCATAAAAACTGGAAAAGTGAATAACTCAGTCACTTTCAATGCAAACGTGTAACTGAGCTTAAATAGGGTTATTTATGCCATCGCGCACCATTTGGAAGTGGAGAGCAGTTGTTTTGACTATAATTCACGTGTTAGGGTCAAAAACACATTGTGGGTCAAAACATGCTTTTCTCGCTCTGAAAAGCATTTTGCACGCATAAAAACTGGAAAAGTTGATAACTCAGTCCCTTTCAATGCAAACGTGTAACTGAGCTTAAATAGGGTTATTTATGCCATCGCGCACCATTTGGAAGTGGAGAGCAGTTGTTTTGACTATAATTCACGTGTTAGGGTCAAAAACACATTGTGGGTCAAAACATGCTTTTCTCGCTCTGAAAAGCATTTTGCACGCATAAAAACTGGAAAAGTGAATAACTCAGTCACTTTCAATGCAAACGTGTAACTGAGCTTAAATAGGGTTATTTATGCCATTGCGCACCATTTGGAAGTGGAGAGCATTTGTTTTGAGCAAAATTCACGTGTCAGGGTCAAAAACACATTTTTGGTCAAAAAGTGATTCTCTCGCTCTGAAAAGCATTTTGCACGCATAAAAACTGGAAAAGTTGATAACTCAGTCCCTTTCGATGCAAACGTGTAACTGAGCTTAAATAGGGTTATTTATGCCATCGCGCACCATTTGGAAGTGGAGAGCAGTTGTTTTGACTATAATTCACGTGTTAGGGTCAAAAACACATTGTGGGTCAAAACATGCTTTTCTCGCTCTGAAAAGCATTTTGCACGCATAAAAACTGGAAAAGTTGATAACTCAGTCCCTTTCAATGCAAACGTGTAACTGAGCTTAAATAGGGTTATTTATGCCATCGCGCACCATTTGGAAGTGGAGAGCAGTTGTTTTGACTATAATTCACGTGTTAGGGTCAAAAGCACCTTTTTGGTCAAAAAGTAATTCTCTCGCTCTGAAAAGCACTTTGCACGCATAAAAACTGGAAAAGTGAATAACTCAGTCCCTTTCAATGCAAACGTGTAACTGAGCTTAAATAGGGTTATTTATGCCATCGCGCACCATTTGGAAGTGGAGAGCAGTTGTTTTGACTATAATTCACGTGTTAGGGTCAAAAACACATTGTGGGTCAAAACATGCTTTTCTCGCTCTGAAAAGCATTTTGCACGCATAAAAACTGGAAAAGTTGATAACTCAGTCCCTTTCAATGCAAACGTGTAACTGAGCTTAAATAGGGTTATTTATGCCATCGCGCACCATTTGGAAGTGGAGAGCAGTTGTTTTGACTATAATTCACGTGTTAGGGTCAAAAACACATTGTGGGTCAAAACATGCTTTTCTCGCTCTGAAAAGCATTTTGCACGCATAAAAACTGGAAAAGTTGATAACTCAGTCCCTTTCAATGCAAACGTGTAACTGAGCTTAAATAGGGTTATTTATGCCATCGCGCACCATTTGGAAGTGGAGAGCAGTTGTTTTGACTATAATTCACGTGTTAGGGTCAAAAACACATTGTGGGTCAAAACATGCTTTTCTCGCTCTGAAAAGCATTTTGCATGCATAAAAACTGGAAAAGTGAAAAACTCAGTCCCTTTCAATGCGAACGTGTAACTGAGCTTAAATAGGGTTATTTATGCCATTGCGCACCATTTGGAAGTGGAGAGCATTGGTTTTGAGCACAATTCACGTGTCAGGGTCAAAAACACATTTTTGGTCAAAAAGTGATTCTCTCGCTCTGAAGAGCATTTTGCACGCATAAAAACTGGAAAAGTGAATAATTCAGTCACTTTCAATGCAAACGTGTAACTGAGCTTAAATAGGGTTATTTATGCCATTGCGCACCATTTGGAAGTGGAGAGCATTTGTTTTGAGCAAAATTCACGTGTCAGGGTCAAAAACACATTTTTGGTCAAAAAGTGATTCTCTCGCTCTGAAAAGCATTTTGCACGCATAAAAACTGGAAAAGTTGATAACTCAGTCCCTTTCAATGCAAACGTGTAACTGAGCTTAAATAGGGTTATTTATGCCATCGCGCACCATTTGGAAGTGGAGAGCAGTTGTTTTGACTATAATTCACGTGTTAGGGTCAAAAACACATTGTGGGTCAAAACATGCTTTTCTCGCTCTGAAAAGCATTTTGCACGCATAAAAACTGGAAAAGTTGATAACTCAGTCCCTTTCAATGCAAACGTGTAACTGAGCTTAAATAGGGTTATTTATGCCATCGCGCACCATTTGGAAGTGGAGAGCAGTTGTTTTGACTATAATTCACGTGTTAGGGTCAAAAACACATTGTGGGTCAAAACATGCTTTTCTCGCTCTGAAAAGCATTTTGCAAGCATAAAAACTGGAAAAGTTGATAACTCAGTCCCTTTCAATGCAAACGTGTAACTGAGCTTAAATAGGGTTATTTATGCCATTGCGCACCATTTGGAAGTGGAGAGCATTGGTTTTGAGCATAATTCACGTGTTAGGGTCAAAAACACATTGTGGGTCAAAACATGCTTTTCTCGCTCTGAAAAGCATTTTGCACGCATAAAAACTGGAAAAGTTGATAACTCAGTCCCTTTCAATGCAAACGTGTAACTGAGCTTAAATAGGGTTATTTATGCCATCGCGCACCATTTGGAAGTGGAGAGCAGTTGTTTTGACTATAATTCACGTGTTAGGGTCAAAAACACATTGTGGGTCAAAACATGCTTTTCTCGCTCTGAAAAGCATTTTGCACGCATAAAAACTGGAAAAGTGAATAACTCAGTCACTTTCAATGCAAACGTGTAACTGAGCTTAAATAGGGTTATTTATGCCATTGCGCACCATTTGGAAGTGGAGAGCATTGGTTTTGAGCATAATTCACGTGTTAGGGTCAAAAACACATTGTGGGTCAAAACATGCTTTTCTCGCTCTGAAAAGCATTTTGCACGCATAAAAACTGGAAAAGTTGATAACTCAGTCCCTTTCAATGCAAACGTGTAACTGAGCTTAAATAGGGTTATTTATGCCATCGCGCACCATTTGGAAGTGGAGAGCAGTTGTTTTGACTATAATTCACGTGTTAGGGTCAAAAACACATTGTGGGTCAAAACATGCTTTTCTCGCTCTGAAAAGCATTTTGCAAGCATAAAAACTGGAAAAGTTGATAACTCAGTCCCTTTCAATGCAAACGTGTAACTGAGCTTAAATAGGGTTATTTATGCCATTGCGCACCATTTGGAAGTGGAGAGCATTGGTTTTGAGCATAATTCACGTGTTAGGGTCAAAAACACATTGTGGGTCAAAACATGCTTTTCTCGCTCTGAAAAGCATTTTGCACGCATAAAAACTGGAAAAGTTGATAACTCAGTCCCTTTCAATGCAAACGTGTAACTGAGCTTAAATAGGGTTATTTATGCCATCGCGCACCATTTGGAAGTGGAGAGCAGTTGTTTTGACTATAATTCACGTGTTAGGGTCAAAAACACATTGTGGGTCAAAACATGCTTTTCTCGCTCTGAAAAGCATTTTGCACGCATAAAAACTGGAAAAGTTGATAACTCAGTCCCTTTCAATGCAAACGTGTAACTGAGCTTAAATAGGGTTATTTATGCCATCGCGCACCATTTGGAAGTGGAGAGCAGTTGTTTTGACTATAATTCACGTGTTAGGGTCAAAAACACATTGTGGGTCAAAACATGCTTTTCTCGCTCTGAAAAGCATTTTGCACGCATAAAAACTGGAAAAGTTGATAACTCAGTCCCTTTCAATGCAAACGTGTAACTGAGCTTAAATAGGGTTATTTATGCCATCGCGCACCATTTGGAAGTGGAGAGCAGTTGTTTTGACTATAATTCACGTGTTAGGGTCAAAAGCACCTTTTTGGTCAAAAAGTAATTCTCTCGCTCTGAAAAGCACTTTGCACGCATAAAAACTGGAAAAGTGAATAACTCAGTCCCTTTCAATGCAAACGTGTAACTGAGCTTAAATAGGGTTATTTATGCCATCGCGCACCATTTGGAAGTGGAGAGCAGTTGTTTTGACTATAATTCACGTGTTAGGGTCAAAAACACATTGTGGGTCAAAACATGCTTTTCTCGCTCTGAAAAGCATTTTGCACGCATAAAAACTGGAAAAGTTGATAACTCAGTCCCTTTCAATGCAAACGTGTAACTGAGCTTAAATAGGGTTATTTATGCCATCGCGCACCATTTGGAAGTGGAGAGCAGTTGTTTTGACTATAATTCACGTGTTAGGGTCAAAAACACATTGTGGGTCAAAACATGCTTTTCTCGCTCTGAAAAGCATTTTGCACGCATAAAAACTGGAAAAGTTGATAACTCAGTCCCTTTCAATGCAAACGTGTAACTGAGCTTAAATAGGGTTATTTATGCCATCGCGCACCATTTGGAAGTGGAGAGCAGTTGTTTTGACTATAATTCACGTGTTAGGGTCAAAAACACATTGTGGGTCAAAACATGCTTTTCTCGCTCTGAAAAGCATTTTGCATGCATAAAAACTGGAAAAGTGAAAAACTCAGTCCCTTTCAATGCGAACGTGTAACTGAGCTTAAATAGGGTTATTTATGCCATTGCGCACCATTTGGAAGTGGAGAGCATTGGTTTTGAGCACAATTCACGTGTCAGGGTCAAAAACACATTTTTGGTCAAAAAGTGATTCTCTCGCTCTGAAGAGCATTTTGCACGCATAAAAACTGGAAAAGTGAATAATTCAGTCACTTTCAATGCAAACGTGTAACTGAGCTTAAATAGGGTTATTTATGCCATTGCGCACCATTTGGAAGTGGAGAGCATTTGTTTTGAGCAAAATTCACGTGTCAGGGTCAAAAACACATTTTTGGTCAAAAAGTGATTCTCTCGCTCTGAAAAGCATTTTGCACGCATAAAAACTGGAAAAGTTGATAACTCAGTCCCTTTCAATGCAAACGTGTAACTGAGCTTAAATAGGGTTATTTATGCCATCGCGCACCATTTGGAAGTGGAGAGCAGTTGTTTTGACTATAATTCACGTGTTAGGGTCAAAAACACATTGTGGGTCAAAACATGCTTTTCTCGCTCTGAAAAGCATTTTGCACGCATAAAAACTGGAAAAGTTGATAACTCAGTCCCTTTCAATGCAAACGTGTAACTGAGCTTAAATAGGGTTATTTATGCCATCGCGCACCATTTGGAAGTGGAGAGCAGTTGTTTTGACTATAATTCACGTGTTAGGGTCAAAAACACATTGTGGGTCAAAACATGCTTTTCTCGCTCTGAAAAGCATTTTGCAAGCATAAAAACTGGAAAAGTTGATAACTCAGTCCCTTTCAATGCAAACGTGTAACTGAGCTTAAATAGGGTTATTTATGCCATTGCGCACCATTTGGAAGTGGAGAGCATTGGTTTTGAGCATAATTCACGTGTTAGGGTCAAAAACACATTGTGGGTCAAAACATGCTTTTCTCGCTCTGAAAAGCATTTTGCACGCATAAAAACTGGAAAAGTTGATAACTCAGTCCCTTTCAATGCAAACGTGTAACTGAGCTTAAATAGGGTTATTTATGCCATCGCGCACCATTTGGAAGTGGAGAGCAGTTGTTTTGACTATAATTCACGTGTTAGGGTCAAAAACACATTGTGGGTCAAAACATGCTTTTCTCGCTCTGAAAAGCATTTTGCACGCATAAAAACTGGAAAAGTTGATAACTCAGTCCCTTTCAATGCAAACGTGTAACTGAGCTTAAATAGGGTTATTTATGCCATCGCGCACCATTTGGAAGTGGAGAGCAGTTGTTTTGACTATAATTCACGTGTTAGGGTCAAAAGCACCTTTTTGGTCAAAAAGTAATTCTCTCGCTCTGAAAAGCACTTTGCACGCATAAAAACTGGAAAAGTGAATAACTCAGTCCCTTTCAATGCAAACGTGTAACTGAGCTTAAATAGGGTTATTTATGCCATCGCGCACCATTTGGAAGTGGAGAGCAGTTGTTTTGACTATAATTCACGTGTTAGGGTCAAAAATACATTGTGGGTCAAAACATGCTTTTCTCGCTCTGAAAAGCATTTTGCACGCATAAAAACTGGAAAAGTTGATAACTCAGTCCCTTTCAATGCAAACGTGTAACTGAGCTTAAATAGGGTTATTTATGCCATCGCGCACCATTTGGAAGTGGAGAGCAGTTGTTTTGACTATAATTCACGTGTTAGGGTCAAAAACACATTGTGGGTCAAAACATGCTTTTCTCGCTCTGAAAAGCATTTTGCACGCATAAAAACTGGAAAAGTTGATAACTCAGTCCCTTTCAATGCAAACGTGTAACTGAGCTTAAATAGGGTTATTTATGCCATCGCGCACCATTTGGAAGTGGAGAGCAGTTGTTTTGACTATAATTCACGTGTTAGGGTCAAAAACACATTGTGGGTCAAAACATGCTTTTCTCGCTCTGAAAAGCATTTTGCATGCATAAAAACTGGAAAAGTGAAAAACTCAGTCCCTTTCAATGCGAACGTGTAACTGAGCTTAAATAGGGTTATTTATGCCATTGCGCACCATTTGGAAGTGGAGAGCATTGGTTTTGAGCACAATTCACGTGTCAGGGTCAAAAACACATTTTTGGTCAAAAAGTGATTCTCTCGCTCTGAAGAGCATTTTGCACGCATAAAAACTGGAAAAGTGAATAATTCAGTCACTTTCAATGCAAACGTGTAACTGAGCTTAAATAGGGTTATTTATGCCATTGCGCACCATTTGGAAGTGGAGAGCATTTGTTTTGAGCAAAATTCACGTGTCAGGGTCAAAAACACATTTTTGGTCAAAAAGTGATTCTCTCGCTCTGAAAAGCATTTTGCACGCATAAAAACTGGAAAAGTTGATAACTCAGTCCCTTTCAATGCAAACGTGTAACTGAGCTTAAATAGGGTTATTTATGCCATCGCGCACCATTTGGAAGTGGAGAGCAGTTGTTTTGACTATAATTCACGTGTTAGGGTCAAAAACACATTGTGGGTCAAAACATGCTTTTCTCGCTCTGAAAAGCATTTTGCACGCATAAAAACTGGAAAAGTTGATAACTCAGTCCCTTTCAATGCAAACGTGTAACTGAGCTTAAATAGGGTTATTTATGCCATCGCGCACCATTTGGAAGTGGAGAGCAGTTGTTTTGACTATAATTCACGTGTTAGGGTCAAAAACACATTGTGGGTCAAAACATGCTTTTCTCGCTCTGAAAAGCATTTTGCAAGCATAAAAACTGGAAAAGTTGATAACTCAGTCCCTTTCAATGCAAACGTGTAACTGAGCTTAAATAGGGTTATTTATGCCATTGCGCACCATTTGGAAGTGGAGAGCATTGGTTTTGAGCATAATTCACGTGTTAGGGTCAAAAACACATTGTGGGTCAAAACATGCTTTTCTCGCTCTGAAAAGCATTTTGCACGCATAAAAACTGGAAAAGTTGATAACTCAGTCCCTTTCAATGCAAACGTGTAACTGAGCTTAAATAGGGTTATTTATGCCATCGCGCACCATTTGGAAGTGGAGAGCAGTTGTTTTGACTATAATTCACGTGTTAGGGTCAAAAACACATTGTGGGTCAAAACATGCTTTTCTCGCTCTGAAAAGCATTTTGCACGCATAAAAACTGGAAAAGTGAATAACTCAGTCACTTTCAATGCAAACGTGTAACTGAGCTTAAATAGGGTTATTTATGCCATTGCGCACCATTTGGAAGTGGAGAGCATTGGTTTTGAGCATAATTCACGTGTTAGGGTCAAAAACACATTGTGGGTCAAAAAGTGATTCTCTCGCTCTGAAAAGCATTTTGCACGCATAAAAACTGGAAAAGTGAATAACTCAGTCACTTTCAATGAAAACGTGTAACTGAGCTTAAATAGGGTTATTTATGCCATTGCGCACCATTTGGAAGTGGAGAGCATTTGTTTTGAGCAAAATTCACGTGTCAGGGTCAAAAACACATTTTTGGTCAAAAAGTGATTCTCTCGCTCTGAAAAGCATTTTGCACGCATAAAAACTGGAAAAGTTGATAACTCAGTCCCTTTCAATGCAAACGTGTAACTGAGCTTAAATAGGGTTATTTATGCCATCGCGCACCATTTGGAAGTGGAGAGCAGTTGTTTTGACTATAATTCACGTGTTAGGGTCAAAAACACATTGTGGGTCAAAACATGCTTTTCTCGCTCTGAAAAGCATTTTGCAAGCATAAAAACTGGAAAAGTTGATAACTCAGTCCCTTTCAATGCAAACGTGTAACTGAGCTTAAATAGGGTTATTTATGCCATTGCGCACCATTTGGAAGTGGAGAGCATTGGTCTTGAGCATAATTCACGTGTTAGGGTCAAAAACACATTGTGGGTCAAAACATGCTTTTCTCGCTCTGAAAAGCATTTTGCACGCATAAAAACTGGAAAAGTTGATAACTCAGTCCCTTTCAATGCAAACGTGTAACTGAGCTTAAATAGGGTTATTTATGCCATTGCGCACCATTTGGAAGTGGAGAGCATTTGTTTTGAGCAAAATTCACGTGTCAGGGTCAAAAACACATTTTTGGTCAAAAAGTGATTCTCTCGCTCTGAAAAGCATTTTGCACGCATAAAAACTGGAAAAGTTGATAACTCAGTCCCTTTCAATGCAAACGTGTAACTGAGCTTAAATAGGGTTATTTATGCCATCGCGCACCATTTGGAAGTGGAGAGCAGTTGTTTTGACTATAATTCACGTGTTAGGGTCAAAAACACATTGTGGGTCAAAACATGCTTTTCTCGCTCTGAAAAGCATTTTGCAAGCATAAAAACTGGAAAAGTTGATAAGTCAGTCCCTTTCAATGCAAACGTGTAACTGAGCTTAAATAGGGTTATTTATGCCATTGCGCACCATTTGGAAGTGGAGAGCATTGGTTTTGAGCATAATTCACGTGTTAGGGTCAAAAACACATTGTGGGTCAAAACATGCTTTTCTCGCTCTGAAAAGCATTTTGCACGCATAAAAACTGGAAAAGTTGATAACTCAGTCCCTTTCAATGCAAACGTGTAACTGAGCTTAAATAGGGTTATTTATGCCATTGCGCACCATTTGGAAGTGGAGAGCATTTGTTTTGAGCAAAATTCACGTGTCAGGGTCAAAAACACATTTTTGGTCAAAAAGTGATTCTCTCGCTCTGAAAAGCATTTTGCACGCATAAAAACTGGAAAAGTTGATAACTCAGTCCCTTTCAATGCAAACGTGTAACTGAGCTTAAATAGGGTTATTTATGCCATCGCGCACCATTTGGAAGTGGAGAGCAGTTGTTTTGACTATAATTCACGTGTTAGGGTCAAAAACACATTGTGGGTCAAAACATGCTTTTCTCGCTCTGAAAAGCATTTTGCACGCATAAAAACTGGAAAAGTTGATAACTCAGTCACTTTCAATGCAAACGTGTAACTGAGCTTAAATAGGGTTATTTATGCCATCGCGCACCATTTGGAAGTGGAGAGCAGTTGTTTTGACTATAATTCACGTGTTAGGGTCAAAAACACATTGTGGGTCAAAACATGCTTTTCTCGCTCTGAAAAGCATTTTGCACGCATAAAAACTGGAAAAGTTGATAACTCAGTCCCTTTCAATGCAAACGTGTAACTGAGCTTAAATAGGGTTATTTATGCCATCGCGCACCATTTGGAAGTGGAGAGCAGTTGTTTTGACTATAATTCACGTGTTAGGGTCAAAAACACATTGTGGGTCAAAACATGCTTTTCTCGCTCTGAAAAGCATTTTGCACGCATAAAAACTGGAAAAGTGAATAACTCAGTCACTTTCAATGCAAACGTGTAACTGAGCTTAAATAGGGTTATTTATGCCATTGCGCACCATTTGGAAGTGGAGAGCATTTGTTTTGAGCAAAATTCACGTGTCAGGGTCAAAAACACATTTTTGGTCAAAAAGTGATTCTCTCGCTCTGAAAAGCATTTTGCACGCATAAAAACTGGAAAAGTTGATAACTCAGTCCCTTTCGATGCAAACGTGTAACTGAGCTTAAATAGGGTTATTTATGCCATCGCGCACCATTTGGAAGTGGAGAGCAGTTGTTTTGACTATAATTCACGTGTTAGGGTCAAAAACACATTGTGGGTCAAAACATGCTTTTCTCGCTCTGAAAAGCATTTTGCACGCATAAAAACTGGAAAAGTTGATAACTCAGTCCCTTTCAATGCAAACGTGTAACTGAGCTTAAATAGGGTTATTTATGCCATCGCGCACCATTTGGACGTGGAGAGCAGTTGTTTTGAGCAAAATTCACGTGTCAGGGTCAAAAACACATTTTTGGTCAAAAAGTGATTCTCTCGCTCTGAAAAGCATTTTGCACGCATAAAAACTGGAAAAGTTGATAACTCAGTCCCTTTCAATGCAAACGTGTAACTGAGCTTAAATAGGGTTATTTATGCCATCGCGCACCATTTGGAAGTGGAGAGCAGTTGTTTTGACTATAATTCACGTGTTAGGGTCAAAAACACATTGTGGGTCAAAACATGCTTTTCTCGCTCTGAAAAGCATTTTGCAAGCATAAAAACTGGAAAAGTTGATAAGTCAGTCCCTTTCAATGCAAACGTGTAACTGAGCTTAAATAGGGTTATTTATGCCATTGCGCACCATTTGGAAGTGGAGAGCATTGGTTTTGAGCATAATTCACGTGTTAGGGTCAAAAACACATTGTGGGTCAAAACATGCTTTTCTCGCTCTGAAAAGCATTTTGCACGCATAAAAACTGGAAAAGTTGATAACTCAGTCCCTTTCAATGCAAACGTGTAACTGAGCTTAAATAGGGTTATTTATGCCATTGCGCACCATTTGGAAGTGGAGAGCATTTGTTTTGAGCAAAATTCACGTGTCAGGGTCAAAAACACATTTTTGGTCAAAAAGTGATTCTCTCGCTCTGAAAAGCATTTTGCACGCATAAAAACTGGAAAAGTTGATAACTCAGTCCCTTTCAATGCAAACGTGTAACTGAGCTTAAATAGGGTTATTTATGCCATCGCGCACCATTTGGAAGTGGAGAGCAGTTGTTTTGACTATAATTCACGTGTTAGGGTCAAAAACACATTGTGGGTCAAAACATGCTTTTCTCGCTCTGAAAAGCATTTTGCACGCATAAAAACTGGAAAAGTTGATAACTCAGTCACTTTCAATGCAAACGTGTAACTGAGCTTAAATAGGGTTATTTATGCCATCGCGCACCATTTGGAAGTGGAGAGCAGTTGTTTTGACTATAATTCACGTGTTAGGGTCAAAAACACATTGTGGGTCAAAACATGCTTTTCTCGCTCTGAAAAGCATTTTGCACGCATAAAAACTGGAAAAGTTGATAACTCAGTCCCTTTCAATGCAAACGTGTAACTGAGCTTAAATAGGGTTATTTATGCCATCGCGCACCATTTGGAAGTGGAGAGCAGTTGTTTTGACTATAATTCACGTGTTAGGGTCAAAAACACATTGTGGGTCAAAACATGCTTTTCTCGCTCTGAAAAGCATTTTGCACGCATA
>NW_028177104.1:0-10019 GCF_964030765.1 Micromesistius poutassou
AGTACAGATACAGATACAGTACAGATACAGTACAGATAACAGATACAGTACAGATAACAGATACAGTACAGATAACAGATACAGTACAGATACAGATACAGTACAGATAACAGATACAGTACAGATACAGTACAGATACAGTACAGATAACAGTACAGATACAGATACAGTACAGATACAGATACAGTACAGATACAGTACAGATAACAGATACAGTACAGATAACAGATACAGTACAGATACAGATACAGTACAGATACAGTAGATACAGTACAGATACAGTACAGATAACAGATACAGTACAGATAACAGATACAGATGCGTACTCGTTTGCCCCCGTTTGTCTTGAATTAGTTTTGAAGGTGACGTATTGTACCACCAGGTGTGATTTAGCCGTTACAAGCCAGCACACGTCTCGGTGGACACGCCCTCTTGTGATGTCAGAAGAGGCAGATTTTGTACAACGACTTGTAACGGCTGATCACACTCACACCTGGTGGTATGATATGTCACTAATCCTTTTTAAAATGAATTGTAATCATTCAAATCCCGTCTTTGGCTCTCGCCCTCCAGAGATTCGAAGAGCATCAGATCACGTTCCCTGCTGGGATTCATTAGTATCATTTCATTTTTCATTTTCTTCCCATGCTTTTGTGTTGCGGTCGTTTGAAACCATTAATATGCTGCACCTATTTGACCTTTGACCCCCCCCCCCCCCCCCCACATTATGTCTGATCACCTGATAAAACGGTTTGGTGTGGTTGGTCATTTCGTTGGTTAACCACTTTATTGATTGTCTGTGTGTCTCTCTCTCTCTCTCGACGTCTGTCTCTCTCTACGTGTGGTGTCTCTCCCCCTCTCTCTCTCTCTCTCTCTCTCTCTCTCTCTCTCTCTCTCTCTCTCTCTCTCTCTCTCTCTCTCTCTCTCTCTCTCTCTCTCTCTCTCTCTCTCTCTCTCTCTCTCTCTCTCTCTCTCTCTCTCTCTCTCCCGCCCCCCCCCAGCTGGAGGTGGTGCTGAAGGCGTACGAGGCTCTTCTCCTGGACCTGGGCCGTGTGCTGCGCTTTGTGGGCCAGGGTCTGTACCGGCTGCGGGGCCACCCCCTGCTGCGCGCCGGCAACCAGCACTACGCCCCCAGCTGGGCGGTGCGGCGGGCGGTGCAGACCATCGGCCAGGTGGACGAGCCGGTGGCGCGGGCGTCGGCGCTGACGGAGGACTCGGTGGTGGCGCTGCGGGGCCTCTTCCAGGGCATGGACAAGTACTTTGTGAAGGACTCGCGGGAGCTGAAGCGCGGCGCCAAGGCGGAGCTGGTGACGGAGGTGCGCGGCGTGGTGGGGCAGCTCAACGACGGCCTGGTGGAGCTCAGCGCCGTCAGGCAGGAGCTGCAGGACGCCACCGGCGGGGTGTGAGGCGCCGCCGCGAGGCCAGCTGTACTCGGACGCCAACGCCAAAGCACCGCCACCACCCGACCAAAGCACCACCACCACCCGACCAAAGCACCGCCACCACCACCACCCGACCAAAGCACCACCACCACCACCACCAACCAGACCACACCACCACCACCACCACCACCACCACCCGACCAAAGCACCACCACCACCACCACCACCAACCAGACCACACCACCACCACCACCACCACCACCACCCGACCAAAGCACCACCACCACCACCACCACCAACCAGACCACACCACCACCACCACCACCACCACCAACCAGACCACACCACCACCACCACCACCACCACCAACCAGACCACACCACCACCACCACCACCACCACCAACCAGACCACACCACCACCACCACCACCACCACCACCCGACCAAAGCACCACCACCACCACCACCACCAACCAGACCACACCACCACCACCGCCACCACCACCACCAGACCACACCACCACCACCACCGCCACCACCAGACCACACCACCACCATCATCATCACCACCACCACCACCAGACCACACCACCACCACCACCATCATCCGACCACACCACCACCACCACCACCACCACCACCACCAGACCACACCACCACCACCACCTCCACCACCAGACCACACCACCACCACCACCATCACCCCTAGCACCACCCCCCCCACAACCACCACCACCCCTAGCACCACACCTCTACCACCACCACCCCTAGCACCATACTCTCAATCACTACTCGCCCAATATCTCCACCCCTAACTCCACACCCTATACCTCCACCTCCACCACCCCCCCATACCCATTCCATCATGTGTAGGCCGCAGTCTGGTAATAGTTAGACCGGCATCGCCCTCTACTGGCTAAGCTGCGGTATGACACCAACCCGTCCTTCTCGGTGCAGATACAGACGCACTGGGCGCAGTACCCGTTGTTCCGGTAGGGATGTAATTGTTGTCGGGGGTTAACTTTTATTTGGGGTGTAATTGAGTAAAGTTGAACAGAGGAGTGCCGCAGTGTGACTCAAATCGGCGTTGGTGAATAATGTCTCCTGAGCCGAACCCATATCTGGCTTGGCTGGTTCTGAACCTTTGTGTTATTAAAGTGCGTATACAATAGGCCTATGTGGTTGGGAGACAAAAAAGAGATCATCGCACGAAGTTCTTTACAAACCATGTTTATAAATGATTATAACCTTTTAGAAAATAACACGCAATCACCCGTGTTGTCTGGGAGTAGCCTAATATGATTTATTTATAGTAGACTGGGTTCAGTTGCGCTTATTGTGTCCCTTATAGCTAATATTTATTTATGTCAAAGTTCTATATTTGGGGTTGGAGTTTTATCATTTATATATTTGTTTTGCACAGGTCGCTGTCACTTTATACTTTAAAAATTGGATTCTTTAACACGGGTGATGCTGTCTATTCTCCAGGGGCGATGTGTGTTTTATAATCTGAATCAATGTCATTCTTTGTAACCCGCGGTTCTCTTTGTACAATTTTTAGATTATGTAATAAAGTGATGTTTTACAAAATGAAAAGTAGTGTAATGTGAATATATAATGTAGGCCTAATATCTAAGTTCCTGAGTGACTGTGTAAATAAAGGCCATGGACTTCATAGGAATGCTAAGCCACGCCCACACAGGTGCAGCGAATGAGGAATATTTAGGGAAGCGAAATACTGCCTCAAAGTCCTCCGTTTACAAAATCAAGCCGGTATTTATTGGCGTTAGGGGTCGTATATCACGCATTGTTCCAGTTGTGAAGGTAAATAAACTTTGTTCCGTTCTGAAATCAGAGTCCGTCCCCCTTTTGCCTTACTGCTTTTTTCTCTTCTCGTTCAGTTGCCGTTGAACCAAGTTGGAAGAAACGAGGGAAGTAAAGCCAGGTCAGCGTTGTTTTTCACATCCACGTTCATGTTTAAAGTCTGTTCGAGTGTCACAATGTAACGAGACCTTAACTTGAGTTCAAAACTTTTAATAAGTAGTGTCGCGGTGCGTGTACTACTTCAAACATTCCTGCAGTCGCGACATAGCAAGCGAACCGGTGGGACAACATGCGTAAAAAGCCGTAAAATAGCTGTTTTTATGTTGGAAAGAATGAGTGACTGGACCCTCTCAAACTGTGTCAATGACGTGTTCAACTTTACTTTGGTGACTACTTCGTCAACCAATGTGATGCGCGTCAAAGTCAGCCCGGCACTCAGTCACCAGCATATCTGAAGCTCTGCCGTCTGTTCTCATTGACAACCTCCAGCATGTTCCGGAGGGATCAAGCCACCGAATCGTCATCCTCCACCTCCACGCCACAGCTCCCGCCCAGGCCCAGCGAGAGGGTGCGTGAACCTGCTCTAGTACCTAAGGCTTCCGTCCCCATATGGTGTTGTTGTTATTATTATTATTGCACATAGTTAGGCGTCGGCCGATAGGCGCGTAACATGAGTGCAGTATCATAAACATGCGCAGACGCAGCAAATGGGGAGGGGGGAGGTATAGTGGGGCCACAAGGTATTGTTCGTCCATGTTGAAGAGCTCAAACAGGTCGTGTTGGCTCTTATTTAATTGGACTTGTTTTCTTTTTCTTTTTTTCAGAACAATGACGTCACCGACGATGTTGTTCCAAACAATAGGGTGTGTGTGTGTGTGTGTGTGTGTGTGTGTGTGTGTGTGTGTGTGTGTGTGTGTGTGTGTGTGTGTGTGTGTGTGTGTGTGTGTGTGTGTGTGTGTGTGTGTGTGTGTGTGTGTGTCAGAATGAAGGAATGAATGAACCCGTGTTCATAAGTCTTGTGACTTCAATGGAGTCACACAAAGACCTTTGTCTATTCGATTCGATTGTCTATAACCTTTTATTTATTAATTAATGAATCAAATGTATTGATTTCTGTAATCAGCTGAAACAATTATTTTACACAATTGGCCTTTTCTTTTTTTTTTACGTGCAGTGAAAGTGATCTTTTCAAAAAGGTCCAAATAGTGTTCCAAAAACAGTGATACTCAGACAGTCTGATAGTCCTCGTTCTGCTCGTGGCGTTCTGCCATTTGAGACGCGCCGCGCCCGAGACGGACCGCCGCCGGCCGGGCCGCAGCAGCCCCACCCCGCCCCCCAGGGGGGCGCCGCTGCGCTGGGCGTCTCTCTGGTTAACCTCAAAGAAAACAACGGGCCGCGCGTTGTTGTGTTTGAGACGCAGCGCCTGGGGAGCGCAGCGGGTCACCAGTCTGTTCATCTGAATACGTTCTCATGACCAGCGAACGATTGAAATATTCAAATAAGTACATGTAGGTCTATACCTGTGATGGACTACACATGCAGCCTCAATATTCTTAATATCTTAAGGAATCCTATAGCCTACCTTTCACAGTTACACTAAAAGGTGATTTATTATTCAGCCATTTTCAGGTTTTAGGTATATTCTATCAATTCCATTACAACAAAGTATTTAGGCTATATGACACGGCTCAATCATCTGAACTGATGATTGGGAATGATCACTCAGTGATGAGTAAGTGAATGATCACTCGGTGATGAGTAAGTGGACGATCACTCAGTGATGAGTGAGTGAATGCGTTTCTGCGTGATTACTTTGATTCCAGAGGACTGGGGTGATGGGGGCGATACAGAAGGTCAATCCATTCAAGTCCACCTTCCAGGTAACTCGCGTCCCACGAGTAACAAAAACAAAAACGAAACGTTTGCTTTGCATAGTTGGCATTGTGGTAGAGGGTGTGTGTGTGTGTGCGGGTGCATTGTTGTGTCAGCGTGTAGTTTATCGCTTCCGTGTTAAAAGTATGCCACCAGTGCGTGCACCCTGACCTCGGGTCTCAGTGCCCCCGTGTGTCTGTCCTCCAGGGTTCTTCTGCCGCCTCACAGGAGTCTCTCCAGCCGGACGCCGCCGTCGGGGGGCCACAGGTGGGTGCAGGGAACCACTGTACTGTACCCCCCCCCCCCCCCATTCTGACCATACCGTAGTATCGGGTTCTCACAGAAATGTTGCCTATAGCAACCGCTCTGGCCCCAAGGCTTCAAACTCTTGGCATAGCTGCGTAAGGTGTGTAGTTTATGTAACGGCCACCGCCACTCAGCTATGAAGATTATCCGGTCACATGGTTTTCAAAGGGCTCGTGGTTGTTGAGTGAATTGTTCCAGACAGCGTGATGCTGGCCAATCCTGTTATGTTATGATTCATTCTCCTCTTGCACTTATATGCATTCCATTGCCCGTATATGATTAGACTTTGCCATTGTCAATCAAGTCAATCAAGATGTCATCTCAGACTCCCCTGAGTCGAAAAGGAAACTACATTTTTTTTCCTTCCTCAGGGCTCTGGCAAACTGATGGGGGTCATCCAAAAGGTCAACCCCTTTAAGTCCACACCACAGATGCCACTACCTGAACAGGTGAACTACCAAGCCAGTCCCCAAACGCCACACCACTCCTTCCATAAACAACACTTAACGCCAATTAAGTTTGGTTTTCTGTGAATTCATTTGTTGCTTCTCGATCGTAGGCCTCGACCACCGCGGTCACGAGAGCACCTTCGTCAGGGTCCCTGGACCAGAGAGGGTCTCCAGACCCTCCTCAGGTGTGTGTGTGTGTGTGTGTGTGTGTGTGTGTGTGTGTGTGTGTGTGTGTGTGTGTGTGTGTGTGTGTGTGTGTGTGTGTGTGTGTGTGTGTGTGTGTGTGTGTGTGTGATTTTACCAGCATCACATGAGTGAGATGTCATTGCATACCTCACTCTAGACTAGAGGGACGTGACGCAACAGGAAGTGCTGTGTATTTACCGACAGTATCAGGAAGTTTGAAAAACAGGTTTGCTTGTCTGCCTGGCAAAAAAAATGTGTGTTTTAACGGAATGTTTGTTTGTACTACGGAAAGGCTTTTAATCGCAGGGGTTTAATAGTGGGTGTGGCTTGTGGGTCAGTAAGCGTGGCAGTGCCCCTCGTTAACACCATGAGATACACCTGTGTCCCCCCCCAGTGCCCCTCGTTAACACCATGAGATACACCTGTGTCCCCCCCCCCAGTGCCCCTCGTTAACACCATGAGATACACCTGTGTCCCCCCCAGTGCCCCTCGTTAACACCATGAGATACACCTGTGTCCCCCCCCAGTGCCCCTCGTTAACACCATGAGATACACCTGTGTCCCCCCCCCAGTGCCCCTCGTTAACACCATGAGATACACCTGTGTCCCCCACCCCCCCCAGTGCCCCTCGTTAACACCATGAGATACACCTGTGTCCCCCCCCAGTGCCCCTCGTTAACACCATGAGATACACCTGTGTCCCCCCCCAGTGCCCCTCGTTAACACCATGAGATACACCTGTGTCCCCCCCCCCCCTAGTGCCCCTCGTTAACACCATGAGATACACCTGTGTCCCCCCCCAGTGCCCCTCGTTAACACCATGAGATACACCTGTGTCCCCCCCCAGTGCCCCTCGTTAACCCCATGAGATACACCTGTGTCCCCCCCCCCCCCCCAGTGCCCCTCGTTAACACCATGAGATACACCTGTGTGTCCCCCCCAACGGCCCCACACAGGTCAACCAACCAGCTGTGGATCTGACTGAACTTCCCATCTGGGATCAACGACTGACATCTCGTCTTGTGTTTGTCTTCAGAATCCCGGCCGGCTGCAGTCGGCCGTCCAGAAGATGAACCCGTTCCGCTCTGCCTCTCAGGTAAAACTCTGTCCCCCCCCCGTCCCCCCCCCGCCCCCCCCCGTCCCCCCCCCCCCGCCCCCCCCCCCTAATGGAACGGTCCACCAAAGTCTTGTTTTGAACGCAGGCGTCTGCGGCGGCCTCCACAGCGCCGTCCTCGGAGTCACTGGAGCGAGGAGGGAGCTCAGAGCCGTCCCAGGTGTGTAACCATGACGATGAGGAGGAGGAAGATCGGTGCTTTTGCAGTTAGTCGCAGCAGTGCTATGAAGCGCTGTGCTTTAATGAATCCATCTAAGACATTCAAACCCAGCGTTCTTCTAATTGGAATCAATTTCAATATTGCTCCTCTGGGGAGTTCATTCAATTATAATTCATTTTCCCATTTTTTGTGATTTGATTATCCAGAATCCTGGCGTGTTTGTCGGGATGATGCAGAAGGTGAACCCTTTCAAATCCACGATGAAGACCCAGGTACCGCCCGTCCCGATGCAAGACGCAACGTACCTAAATGCAGTCCTAGCTGCTCTTCATTCGCCACAACTTTTCAAAAGTGTAGTCGGACAAACAACTCTGAGAATGCAACTCTTTTTGAATATCAAAACGCACAACATCATCCACCTGTATGTTCAACGCACACACGTCTTACACAGCTCGCAGAGGACAGGCAAACTCACGTCACTCTGCCCCGTAAATGAACCTCCCTAATCTCTGGGCAACCGTTCAAATGACCTCTTCAAATCAAACCATGGCCTTACTGATAATACTCTTCTTCTCTGATCTATTTATCTCCTCGCACTCAGTCCTCCAACGACAATCTCTCGTCCAGCACAGGAAGTTTAACCGACAATAACAATGCCACGGAAAAACAGGTACACATTTAAGCTTGAGTTCATTTTTAGATCTGATTTCAAACACACGTCGTCAAGCGCTTATCTTTTTTCCTGGTCAAGTCACTGCCCCAGACGTCCGAAGTTTCCACCGACGCAGTAAATCACGAACTGCCCAAACAGGTATAAGCTTACCCTTTCAGCCATTATTTTCTTGCCAGGCAGGCATTTACATGGACTTTGAATAAGATATATCAGATTTAAATGTCATCGCACTGGTTGGGCCTTGTGTCTCCTTTTGAAATCACTTCAGAACCCCGGGATGTTCCAGGGAATGATGCACAAAGTCAACCCCTTCAAGTCCGCGGCTGCAGAGGTAGCTGCAAAGACACACCCGTGTGTATGGACTGAATGGCGGGGTTATTGGAATGCATATATTGAAGTTGAATATTCTTTGTATTCGGATCACCGTTGTTTGCCCTGTTATCTTCTGTACACTATTTGACAACAATGGAGGATCTCTTAAGGCTGAGACGGTGCTACCAGCATGACTAAGAACGCTGGTTGTTGTCTTAGTGATACGAGGGTGTGGGTGGAAAGGTTGAGTATCAACCAAACGGTTTTCTTTGTAAGACGAGTGTGTAAACAAACGTCCACAAGCAATGCAAGGCCGCGTGTGGCGTCACCGGCGCTCGCTCCAGGCGTTTGTGACTACGCATCAGGGCGGCTCCACTTGGGAAAAAATGAGAATCACGATTTTTTTTGGTCAAGATTGAAATCACGATTCTTCAAACGATTCTTTTTGAGTTTGAAAATAAAATGCATTTATTCGGCATTTCGGCAAAAAAAAACCTCACTCTAACAGAGTTTTGCAAATTCTTAAACTACACAAAATGTTCAAATTGGAAATAATGTACAAATAAATATGTATCCAGCTGTTCTGTAATTTCTATAAAACTTTCAATGAATAAAATAAATAGAAGAAAATCAAATAAGACAGAACAACTTAAATTAACTTAAATTAACTTTCTCGTGTTTAGTGCACTGACACATTTTTAATCTAATGTTTTTTGTAAACGACACTCAACCAATTGCATTCTGTAAATTGATCCAGTGATGGATTAAGGCTGGACGGTCTGGCCTGGCCCATCATACTCAGAACTCACTGAAATGAACTTCAGAATCATTTAAAAAAATATATACATAAATTTATATTTTTTATTTTTCAAAATAATCGTTCCAACTCGATTTTATTAATTTGGAGATCGTTTGACCCAAGAATCGAAATCGTGATCAAAATTCGATCCATTGCACAGCCCTACTATGCATCCAATCTGCTCTTTTTCTGTCCCTCTCCCTCTCTCTCTCCCTCTCTCCCTCTCTCTCTCCCCTCTCTCCCTCTCTCTCCCTCTCTCCCTCTCTCTCCCCTCTCTCTCTCTCTCCCTCTCTCTCCCCCCCCCCCCCCCCGGCAGCCTGTGGCCTCTGTGGAGCAGCGGGGGGCGGCGGCGGTCGACAGCGAGTCCTCCTCCAGCTGCGACAGCCTGGACGACGGCACCATCCAGAGACACGTACGGCTGGGTCACGGCTCGGGGCCTTCAGCCCACGGGGGGGGTCTGACCGGGGGGGGGGGGGTGGGGGGAGGACGACTTTCATTTTTGAGACACGGCCAGCTAATGTCGTGTTCGAGGCATGTCAGCAATGAAGCAGGTGGGGCGGTCCTGCCCGGGGGGTCGTAGGAGCCCTTTGGCTCGGGGGGGGTCAGACGCCCTCTGCACCGTACACCGCTCCAGTTCATCACGACGGACCACATCCACCTCAGTAGCTCAGGAGGTAGAGCGGGCCGAGTGGTAACCGCAAGGTTGCTAGTTTGATCCCCCCCCCCCCCGGCTGGGAGTGTCCCTGAGCAAGGCACCTCACCCTAACTGCTCAGCGACGAGCTGGCTGTCGCCCTGCACGGTGTGTGAATGCCTGCATGAATGGGTGAATGTATGCGTGTGCTATGGATAAAAAGCGCTATATAAATGCAGTCAATTTACCACACACACGCACACACACACACACACACACACACACACACACACACACACACACACACACA
>NW_028177103.1:0-2500 GCF_964030765.1 Micromesistius poutassou
CACACACACACACACACACACACACACACACATACAAATAAACACACACGCCCAGGCAGAAACCCACAGGGTGTAAAGGACCTCACAGTGCTCTTTCTAACAGACCACAAGAACCTTGTGGCGCTCTAATGTGAGTTTGTGCTTACTTTAGAGAACAATTAAGAACAGAAAGCCATTGCTTTACCACTGAGTAATATGGAGATGCGAGTATGAGACGGGGTAATGGGAAAATAAGGGACCTTTAATACAGCTAGCGGTTCATTGAAATGACTCAGTAAACAAAGGCCACAAAGGGATACGTCATCACGGGAATCCCAGAAAAAAAAAGAAAGAAGAATTTTAAGTTCTGTGAGGTCTATTTTATTCAGTGTCTCTGGGATTTACTTCAGTTTCAGTTAAAAATGTAAAACAAAATGATTTTAATTATATTAATTAATATATATCAAAGTTGTCGAAATCAACCTGGATAAAAAAATCTTTTGGCAAACCTTATTGAGAACAAACAAGGGTACATTTTGGGAATCCATCGCTACCTTTGACAACCCTGCTGTCCCTGGTATCAGAGGAACCTTGTGTGCTGGTACATCATGAGGTCGCATCCCAAAGGCCGCCTCCATTTTGGAAGCATAGCAACACTGGAATGTGTTGTTATGTTGGTGGTATGGTTTTTGTTTGGTAATTAATCCTGAAATTATCTTTCATTATGAGACAATGTTCTCATGTTTGAAACTGCCGCAGCGTTTCTCATGCCAAACGTGGCAAAACAACGTTTCCATTAGCCTATATAGGTTAAAGTAAGATTTGACATTACTACAACTCTCTTCAGCCCTCTCAAAATGGCGGAGTATCACCCACAAAAAAATCCCATGATTCACTCTGATGTAAAAGCCCTATAGTGTGTATTGGCAGTGTGGTGTGGAGGAGCTGGGGTGGTGGGGAGGGGGGTTGGGGGTCTCCTCACTCCTCCTGCCTCTTTTCCAGGGCTCAGGGAGAGGCTAGAGATCAATAGCCCACGTTCTCCCCTACATCCATTCCTCAGCCGGACACTGATGCTAACTATCAATAGCAAGGAGGGAGGGCCTTGGCCACGGTTAAAAGGCCGGCCAACCTTTCAGTCTGTCTGCTGGCGGCCTGACGAGAACAGCATGGTGTCCATGCTCGGATCTCTTTCTCTCTGTCTCACTCTGCAAACAAACCACCTGACATGTTTGAACTTTGCAGGGATGCACACATTAGCGTAGCGTAGCAGTGCTAGAGCGACCATATGGTCCGTCCTGTGAGAGGTCTCAGCTTCACCTCCGCGGGTTTACCTGTGTGTGCTTTGGGCCGTGTGTTTGGATCGTGGATCTATGCTAACCCCGCGGAGACAACCCGCGACTCTGTTCTGTTCTGTGTTTATGAGTGCATTTGGCGAACGCGGTGCTAATTCAATGCGTGATTTTAATTCTCCTCCAGGTTGTTTAAGTTACACAAACACACTCTTTTAAGGGGGTAATTTCTTCAAGATGTTTTCCCTGACTGTTTGTCTATAATTTGCTCTGGTCTCTCTTGCTGTGTATTGTCCAAGTCCCACCGTGCCATTCTGTGAGATGTTTCAACCACCGAGCAACACTGTTTTCCTAATATCATTCATCAATGTCATGGAAATCCCGATGTGTTTTTAAACACAGGCCGACAGACTAGGAGAGGACCATTAGTGGTTGTCCTGTGTGTGGTGTTTGTCATTAGTGTAACGCTAGCGAGCATGGCTAATCACATACAATCAGCTCCATTTGTATTAAGTTCCTCATTTCTGTTTGGAGGAAAACAAAGTTCCAATTGAATACAGAGAAACACAAGGACGACATAAGAGAGTGACTTCATATATATATATATATACTACTTCTTGTAGAATACAATGTTCCTAAAAATATTGAAATATTGATTTCACTTTTTTCAGTTTCAAATAGAAACCCAGTTTAATTATGTAATTTAATCCTCTGTATATACGTTTCTTTTAAAGAAATAACATCCCCTCTCGGATGCTTAAATCCAGCTGTACTATAAAAAGCCTTATCTCGTGATATCCCACAATTTAGTTTAGCTCCTACATAACATGTAATCTAGTTTGGAACAACTAAATATTTAGCTTACTCAAAATGGAGAGAACATGAGAAGACAACAGCACGTGAAGACCACACCAAACGCAACGCATCACACGTAACAAATAAACTGATAATCAAACGACTCCTACTCCTCCTCCTGGTGTAACCCTCCACATGGCGCTACCAGGCAAACGCAAGCCACAGTCTTCAAGCAGACCATTCCATCTGTTCTTCAGTTCCTTTGTAAAACTGTGAGTTAAAATACAGTGACTGAGGGTACGGTGCTGAGGGTGACAGTCTCTCTGGCCCTGCAGCGGAGCCCCCTACACTGGCCTGGTCAGGGTAGGTAGGGACCAGGGACCTGGCTGGCTGCCGACGCTGTCCTGAGAACCAGGGAGTGCTCCAGCACAGATGCT
>NW_028177103.1:5000-10000 GCF_964030765.1 Micromesistius poutassou
TGTACAATTTGTCTTACATGTCCTCTATTTAAGTTTTGCCTAAAACTGAAACACAGGTTTTAACATACTATCAATTTTAATAAGAACCGAACTATGATTATCAGCAGGTGTTAACTCATCTTAGATTGACGTTGGGATAGTCGTTGCTTGAATGATGATGTCTTCATTCATATTTGAAACAACAACAAAAATCGAAATACATGAGGTAAGGATTGCACACTTACTGTATATTTACACTCAATTACAAGCGATCACGACTCGAATGAAGGCCGACAAGAGGAATATCGCAACAGCTCCTCGCTCTATCTGCTGGCTCTCACAGCTTTAACAGCTGGGAATTTATGTTTGGTTTGAGTTTATGCAATGCATTGCAAGAAAAAAAATATTCGATTATGTTATAGAAGATAATATGTATTTATATATAGATGATATATCAGGCCTTTTGGGTCTCTTATGGAAATATGTATGAAGACAAACACATGCAATACATACAACATATATGCAAATACAGAGAACGACCAAGACAAACGCACTTGCGCGCACACACACACACACACACACACACACACACACACGCGCGCGCGAGCGCACACACGCACACACGCACACACGCACACAAACACCCTCACAGAAGAAGCTCTATTAAAAAGTTCCACGTTTTTTTCTCCCCGACTTCTGAGTGACCGTTTGAATAGCGACCCCACCACATGTTGAATGCGGCAGTGTCACACCAATAACCCTCTCTGGTGAGGAGAAAACCTCGCGGGATGGGGTATCATACCCCACGGGGGCTCGCGGAGTCCGTTTACTATTCAATTATGCGGTCAAACGCTCTGTGTTTCTGAGCCATGATCAATTATTGGACGTCAGTGATAACAGTGAATGATGGCTCCACGCGGGACCTTTCCTGATATGTTCCGCGTCGTATTGATTGCGCGTAACTGACGCGCGTGCTTTCTGCGCCAGATCGTCCGCTGGCTTCTGTCACTCCACCCACCCCCTACCACCCCCCCCCCCCTCCCTCATGACGTGCACGCGCTTCTTCTCTGTGCACATTCGGAGCAGATTGTTTTATTTCTCCACCCACTCTATTTCTCTGAGTCGTCTTGATTACGCATTATTTTTGTATTAAATAACTCAAAATCACACATTGTGTTTGGTTAATTATGAATTATCAGGGTTACATTTGATGTTGCCTAAAATGTATATTTTAGGTTTTTAATAATGGGTTTCCTAGAAAGTGTGCATCATTTGCGACCCAGTTCTGAAGTTAGTTTGTTGTTGTTGTTTAGTGCTGCCGGGTCCCGGACGGCGGCCGTTTGCGTCATTCTGCCCCTGATTGTTCTCCTCTCCGTCCCGAGTGAAGCTCATTTAAAACGTCGCTCGCTCCGCTGCGCTGCAAATCACCCTGTTTACAATCTCACACCAACACTCACATCAATTAACTGCCCATTGATTTCCCCGCCCGGGACATTACAATATTGCAGAACCTTTTCCTCCCGAGCAAATGCATGTTTGGTGCACGTTGGTGCACGTTTGTTTATTACCGCTACCCCGATACACGTTCTCCCCTGTTAATGAACGTTTGCTGTCTTCAATTCCGATCATGTTTATGCGTGAGGAAACGTAGCCTTGATTCTATCAATGAATAAATTAATTTGAAGTTAAAAACAGAACAAAACGTTATTATTATTATTACAATTATTAACATTGTATGTATTTTCATTATTCATTTCATTGTTATTAGTATAATTAGGCCTATCATTATGATGTTCTTCTGTGACTTCTGTGCGCAGATCACTTCAAGACTTGTTTTTTTTATTATTATTTTTCATGCTCTTTCCTTTGTCATAAATAAGTAAACAGTAAGACTAGTCGTGCTAAAAGATATAGCTGACACAAGACAGCACCAGATCCATCTAGCCCGCAGCTGCTCTTTAAATATTCAGTGAAAAATAATGGCATCCCAAGCATCACCTATAGTACCGTTATTATCTTCATTTCTCAACATCAGCCGGGCTGAGGGCTTCGTTTGTCTTTTTCACCGGCTCTTCTGGCCCCGGGCCACAGCCACAACTTCCTCAGGGACCTTTTGCCCTCTTAAAACACACCTCAACGATGACAGCCCCCTATTAGTCAATCATTTGAGCTGTTAATAGCATTTTTTTTAAAATATTATGATCAAAAAATATTATTATCACTATTATCGTAATAATAATAATCATATTTTTTATTATTACATTGTTAAAATCACGTTTAGAAAGTATATAGGCCTACTTTTTTCCACAAGGTGTCCATTACTGTATTACAGTAACAACACAGTTACTGTAATTTTACATTAAAATCAACATTCTTCAGCTCTTTAGTGAATGTTGTGCATAACATATATATATATATATAGGCCTATATATATATATATATATATATATATATACATCGATGTACAATTGGCCTGGGCTATTGTAGTGTAGTGGGTCTGATAGTGGCCGCAAAGACTATCAGGCGACACACACAACGTGGTGTCTCCACCAGCGCGAAACGACGCTCTGCGCTCTGCGCTCTGCGCTCCGGTAACACGTTTACGTTCGGTAGATGAGGTCTACGGTCCGGTAAACTGCTGGAAAAAATGTGGGAAGAAATGTCATCCGCCGTCTATTAATTCGATTCAAATTATTAATCGCGGTTCGCGTTCTCCTGGTTTCGGTCGACGGCTGTCTCACCGACTAAACGTTTGGATTCGATGTCCGCTACCGGAGAGGAGAGAAAGGCAGTGAGCGGCGAGTGACAGTGCGAGGGAAAGAGGGAGGGGATGGGAGCGGGAGGGAGGGGGGGCTGCATCTTCGAAGACCAGTGATAGAAAAGCCGCGCAGCCAATCAAAGCAGAGATGGGCAGGGCTCAATAATTCTCACAGTGCTACACGGGCCCTCAAAGTTTGTTTATTCGTGGAATGCAGTGTGTGATGAAACGTGTTACTAACCCCCTTCTACAACAATCAAATGAAACCGATTGGGACATTCTGTAGCCTACAGCCCGGACTTTGGGAACGCATACGGTGCTATTACGCACGGATCTCGCTCGGCTCAACCTGGAAGTGCGCTGGGTCTATCCGGAGGCTCGGCGGAGAGTAGGTGTCTTTGTAAAACATAAAGATCTGAATTACAGCGACTGTTATCTGGACGAGCGGTTGACGGTGTCACAACAACTGTGGCCACAGTCTGAGGCAAAGAACTTCGGGAGATCCCGGCGATCTTCGTGGCGAGCAACTTGGCCCGATCCGTTTGAAGAGCGACTCCTCGCTGCGTGTTGAATATGAAAGACGCGCTCCACAGACTCACTGCGATGACATTCCACTAGTAGTCGAGATAAGCTTTACGCGGTGGCTACCAGCTGGTTGCTAAGAAGGGTTAAACTGTATCCAAAGGGAGTTGGAAAACCCAGCCTTTCTTCCTGCACAGATCAACTCATTGGGTGGGAGCTGAGAGAGAGACAAGAGTCCCCAGCAAATCAGGAGCTAATTGATTAAAGAGACTTCATTTGAATAGGGGGCTGGCGAGGTGCCAATCGCCTTTCAAAGAAGCCCCCGTATGATTAATCGCAGAGCATTATTGATAATCATAACGGGGCACATGCGCGGTGGATGGGCTGGAGTTTGGTAATTTTGAGGAGATTTTTTAGTCATTTTTTATTCTTTGCTCGCTGATGTGCCAGCCAGCATGTCGCGGAGGAAACAAGCGAAGCCGCAACACTTCCAGACCGACCCTCATGTGCCCTTATCGGAGCACAATGGTGAGTGCATACTGCCTACTTATCTCTGCATCCAAGCTTCCACATTTCTCACCGTTTGGGGGGTTTTGGATGTTGTTGGGTTGCGTGTATTTATTCATTATGGTGATAGTGGACGGTGTTGTTGACACGTCGTATATACGTGGAAAGCCAGCGCTGGTTCTTAATCACGAATAGGGAGTTTTTTTTATTCGTAAAAGTTATATTTGCGCAACATTATACTTTAGAGAAGCCTACGATTCGATATAAAAGGATCATTTTCAACTTCGTGGTGATATTGCTCCTACATAATATTTTCTCCAGTGGCTTCGACTTTACTTAAAGTCGACTTTGCGTAAAGTTATCTTTCTGTCACTCCTGAGTTAAACCTTCTGGTATCATTAATGTACAGTATTAGTGTTCCACTCGTATAAAGGTACATTTAGACAGTATTCACCTCCCACCCCGAAACACTAGACTATTACGCTTTGCCCAGTGGATCTCTGAATCAAACTATCTGTTCTCCCAAACTCTGCTCGACATAAGTCTCCCCACTGCTCCAAGATGGACCAACGCAGGGTTCACTCCATACTGCCACACAGGCCTGTACGGCAATCGTTTTAGACAGACTCTAGAAGTTTATATTCGCCTGGTTATTACTCGTGGACTAACATACTTCATGGAGCGGGGACACATAGGGGCAGGCTGTCCGCGGTCGCCTTGCATGCCAGATACGGTCCGTGTCCAGCTCGAAGCATCGTCTTTTTTTGGCCTATTGTAAAGCCCACCCCGATATAATAAAACCTTTCTTTCAAATAAAATAAAATTACGAATGTGTAGGTTTAAAAAACAACGGTTTAGGATCTCAAGCCTTATCGGTCTCTCTCACGGTAGCTCTCCCCTTGCCCTCCCGGATTTATTCTCCTGCCAGGTTTTACTGTTAAATCAACTTTGCAATAAGCCTACTATGTCGAATGGCCATCCACTTAGCGCACCGATGGAACCGTTTTCAGTTCAGCTTTTTTTTTTTTTTTTAAAGCTTCCTGCCTCCAAGCGCGTACTTAATTTGATATTTTTATGTTGTGTAGAGCTGCTAAGAAATAGTGTTTTTTAGTGAGGCCTGTTATTAAACCAACTGTCCCGTGTCTCGCCGCATTGGACCCATCTGCTGGTTCCCTCTGACGGTGTAAGCAGCTCTTAGGACCGTGGGCCTGCAGCCTATTTCCTATGTGCTGGT